>NW_008352267.1:13345410-13402036 GCF_000622305.1 Nannospalax galili
TTTTATAGACTGTAGTTTTCAGCTGCTTTAAATAATAATGTAAAAATTGTTTATGAGCATCATGGCTTAAAATGATAAAGAATACAATTAAATCTCATCCTGAATATTCATTAACAGAATCCTTTCTATAAAAGGCACCATAAATTTTTTTCTTGATATCCCTTCATAGAGTTTTAGAGGTATTTGAACAGTTTTTCTTAGAAAAGTCTGAATTATACTGATTCTGTTTTTTTATTTAAGTTCTATCCAGCCACACTTTTTTGGTACAAAGCTAAACTCTTACACTTTTTCCTCTTGAGTATGCATTGTGATTGTTTTCATGAATAATAAAAAGAATGTAACGAACATATTAGTCATAATGTAAGTATCTGTTTTGATCCACATTGATTCTACATGGCATGGTTAAAGGGAAAGCATGTATTTTGGAAGATCTTTTAATATAATTACTGCTTAGTAGCCTGCAGGACATTTTATTTGTTTGGTTTTTTCCTACTTTTGTGGGGGAGGTGAGTTCACATTTGCATATTGTCTGGCAGCTATGAGGATTTCATAAATGTTTTACCAGATTGATATTTTTTATTTTCAGAGAGGACTTCTTTGCCCCTACATTCATAGTGTTTTAGCTGCTAGGCTAGTGCTCAAAGAACATTATCTGAAGAACTCATACCTGCTGGTAACACTTTGGTTAATGGGTAAAGGCTGTGTACAATCACCGTCAACTTTATTTTGCCATTGCTTTTCCTCTTTCCTATTAAGTTAAAAGCAAAGCAAAACAAAATTGAATATGTTTTTGGAAATCAGAAGTCAAGATGGTTTCTCCTAAAGATCATGGCATTTTTGGAAATTGTTAGAACCAGTTGGTCAGTTCCATTTAAGTCCTTATATATTGATTAATTAGGGATTCTCTCTCTTTAAATTTCCCTGAATCAACTCTTCATGGAAGTCTTAATGTACATAACTGTACAGAATTACTTTTATGTAATTGAATGAAGCAGTTTACCTCTGCATGAATGAGTTATGGAAGCCTTTTATATATCTTTATATTTTTCAATATACTTAGATTTTACACTATTAGTCGCTTTAGTCATGCTATATTTGTTTTTTTAATAGAATTTATAAATATTTATGCTCAAAATACAGATCAACTAAATATTTTTGGTCATGTTTACAAGATAAATAATACATAAAAGTGATAACAGCCCCCTCAAGTGTCTTTGGAAACAGTCATTGGTGCTACCAAATCTTTCAGTGTCAATTTTGAATCTGTTGTCTAGTCTTTGCTAGCTAGGCTTTAATCTATTATTGCCTGTGATTTATTCTGTCCTGCAGCAGAATTATAAAAGTGGTATGTATTGAGTCTGGTTAAAAGCCCAGCCCATGTGGAACAATTAATATTGAAGGAAATGATGCAGAATGACTATATACTTGTCAGCTTCCCCCAAAAGAAAAAAGTTTATTTTCATAAGAGGAAGGCTATTAATTTGATTAGAATTTTAAAATTATATATTCAAGCATGGCTGTGTTCTCATATTTGAAATGGAAAACTTTTCTAGTACTAAAATAATAATGTAATCTTACTCTGCTTTAAATGCCCACCTGTTCCTTACTCAGCTGAAGGCAGAGTATTTCTTATATTTACAGAGCATTTGATGAATTGTAAAGAAATGAATTATTACATGGTACACGTTTTCCATTCATGTGTACTTTTTGTTTTGTCCCCATGATTTTCTTCGGCACCTTAGTGAATGTTCTTAAGATACAGTTGTGAAGTATCAACAAAACATTCATCCATGTTTACTTTTGATTCTCAGAACCCTGTTTTGAGTCTGATAATACTTCAGAACATACTGTCTGGCACAACATTTTCTTTAATAAGTGGTTTATTTTAGCTCAGTTTCTATGGACTGTTGAATCTGAAAACACCAAAGGAGTCTTTTTTCTTGTCTGAAGACTGGATTGTTCCAGTGTTTAATACCTGTGCCCATTATTATCCCATTTCATGAATGTGTGTTGGCATGGGGGGAAAAATTCCCTGCTCTTTGAGTGGAGCGAAAGTAACTAGTTAAGCTGTAGCAGCTTTGTTTATTTTAAAAAGTGATAATAAAACTTGAACTGAAAAAGGCAAAACTTGAACTAGAAAACTACTCTTGTATGCTTAGGATGTGTATAGTAATTACATGTTTATGTGAGGTAAACATTTTTATTATTTATAGTTGGATTATGTTGTTCTGTTTGTTAAATATCCATGTTTATTATTTTTATATTTTGAAAATTTTTAAATAAAAGTCTTAATAAAAACAGTTGTTAATGTTTTAAAATTACCCTACATCTTGCAACAATTATATTTATATAAATTAGCTTTTTATCCACCAGGCATACATAGTTAAGAATTCTGAAAATGATTTATACAAAGAAATGTCTACATGTATCCTCTTCCTCTCTTTACTCTCTGTTATACTTCAAGTTATTTAAGGTAAATCTTGTTTCCAGTGTGTTACTGGCCTAATAATTCCTCTTCTCACACATGCACAAACCTTAACCATTTTTCTCCTAGTTCCTGCCTTATGAGTGCTGAATTTTCTCTTTATTCCATCGGTGGCCCAAAAGGCCCCCCTATTGTGAATAGTAAGTATAAAATACCTATTGATGACAGAAATGACTGCAGTGGAGTCTAAAGATGAAATCACATACAAAGCGCTTGTAATGTTTTTCCAAAGTCATTAAAAGTTCCATTTTGTACCTTTCATGGTAATGATCTAAACACCTCCCACCCCCCGCCGCCCAACTGAATCTACCTACTTTCCCACTAGCCAAGCCAACATGTTCATTTCCTGTTTAATTTTATTTCATGACAAGTCATGTGCTCCTTTGTGTTTCATTGCAGCTGTATATTCTAACATCTGTGAAAAGCTTGATGGTAATCTGTCTTCTTGTGACACAAATTCTGAGGATTGAAATACATTTTTATCTTAAAGGGCATTAAGTCTTGATAATATATAGAGGTTTATTTTTTAAATGGTAAGTTTTTCTTAAAAAAATATCACTTGGTAAAATCACTGAAAGTTGTAGTTACATACATGTATATGCACACACACACACACACACAGCCCTGTGGAATACTTTCAGATTTTCGGTCTCTATGTAAGCAAAAATATTTCTTTTCCAAAGAAGGGATTTGTTTTTCTTAAATCTTAAAAAAAAAAAAAAAAAAAAGAAAACCCACATGTAATTATCTGTCATTAAAGAGAAACCAGAAATACAGGTTCAGCAAAGCCTGTTGTCACTAAGTGACCATTAGACATTTAAAATTATGTTATACTTTCTGGCAAATTTATAAGGTTTGAATCCCTCAGCCATTTGTAGATTATATTTAATCTGATGAATTCTTTTTGGGGCATTTAGGCCTTTTCATTTCTTACTTTAGTATGAACAGTAAATCCTTAAACATCTTTGTACTTTTCATTATTTCTTCACGATAATTTGCAACCACTTAGCCAAAGTATACCAGCTTTTAAACCTTGAGATACACTTTGCATTTATTTGATCTTTTACAAATATAGACACCTGTATTCTTTAGTAATTTAGCTTTAAGAATCTTACCTGTTTTCTTTGCATTTGACTACAACTCCTTGAAATTATTCTTTGTTCATGTTAGAATAGAAATCAAATTCTTCCTGTACTTAAACTCTGATGCAGTAGTCACACTGTTAATGACGTTTTGCTGACCACGTAGTTGTCAGAATTGTGTATACTGTATCAGATTCTTTTCCTTGGAACAATATACTTAAAATTCTTATGACATTCTTAAACATTTTATTGAAAGTTAAGTAAATGCTCACTTATGCAAATGAGTGATAAAAATCAGGATTAGAATTCCCATTTCCAAACCATATTAACTCAAGGATACACAAAGATCTGCCAAATCAGAATTTGTTACTAAAATCTTAAATAATTACATTTTAAATCTCTAAATTGCTTTTATCAGAACAAAAAAAATATTAAAAAAAATAAAGTCCATATTGATGCACACAAAGCATGAAATAAACGGTGAAAGAAGAAAATTAGCTAATTGAGAGATAGTAGGCTTCCCATCTATTTTTTTCTTTTTTCCTGTGGTATTGAAAGAAAAAGCCAGTTTGTTTCGGTGATGCTAGGTACAAACCCAAGGCCATTATTCTACTACTGGGCTATATCTCCAACCCCAGTTAAAGTCATTAGAAAACATATTTAATTTGGAAGAAAGCTCCTTGCAAATCGTGACTATTTTCCTGGGTTATCTACCTGATGACAGTGCTTTTATTGAACCGGAAATGAGAAAACTTGGATGTGATACAGTATGACACTTGTTTCACTGCATGTTGAGGGTCTGTATTGTGTTTTATCTGCAGTCTTTGATTTCACTGTTTATGTGCATAATGTACATTGCCAAACCATCATATAGTAATACATTTTTTTATTCAGTGCTTTGAAAATCATGATTCTTCACAATATTTGTGGGATTTCTTTTTTTAAAAATAGTTTTATGTATCCCTGGCTGTTCTTGAACTTGCTATGGGATTATAGGCAGAGATGTTAGAAAAGTTGAATTAACAAAACCAAACCAACAATCTTATAGCTGAGTTAGTATCCTTTGTATATGTAGATGTCACAGTCTACAGCAATATATTAGCAAGTAGAATTTAGCAATACTTAAAACCAGGAGGGGTTTATTTTAGAGATGCAAAGCTGGCATAATACAATTCAATCACCACATTAAATCATGATTATATATATTTTCATGAAGTACTCAAGGTATACCGGGTATACGCTGAAGTTGGTAAAGAACATCCACACAATTAATGATCAACTTAGTTGTAAATAATTGAATTATTTCCCCTAAGATTGGAAACAAGGCATGAGTAAGAACTATTATTGTTCAGCACAGTGCTAAAAATTATGGCTAATTAAGACAAAAAGCATACAGATTGGAAAGGAAAATTAACACTGGCCTTACTTACAGTTACATTTTCTCCATACAAAATTGCAAATGTAAATTAACCGAACTAGTTCATACTTAGTAAGTTTCCAGGGTAAAACAATCATGTAGGTATCAGTCATCTGTCTTCATATGTACGAAGATTGAACTTACGGAGACAGAATAACATGCCAGTAAATATCAGGAAGACTTAACACTTTGGTGAAAACTATACACTTAGTTGTGTATGCAGTAATCAGGCATGATTTGTGTGCTAAAAACCAAAATGCTGATGAAGGAAATACGCATCCTAAATAAATGGAGAGACACTTCATGAATTGAAACTCCCAACATACTATCAATTGACCTCAGATTTATGTGCAAGTCTAAACCTATTCCCACACCCCCCCCTCCCTCCCTCCGTCTTTTTGAGACAGCCTTTATATGAAAAAAACTAGAATCACCAAAACCAATTTTGATTAAAGTGTGATGAATCAGAACACCCAATTTCAAATGTATCTTTATCAAGATAATGGTCGTGGGAGGGATCATGATGGAGGGATACAGACAGGTCAGTGGAAAGAACGCAGAGCCCAGAAATAAACTACACAAATGCCTAGTTGATTTGTGAGGTACAAAAGCAGTTAACAGAAAATCTTTTCCTACCAAAGGTAGGAAAATTAGACATAATGAGCACAAATTCATGAAACACATCTTAGATCTTAACAAAATGAGTCACGGGTTTTAGTGTAAAATTTAAATCTGTGGAACTAGTAAGAGAACAACAAAAACCCTAAGGATTTAGAGGCAGACAAGTTCTTAGAGTTGATCCATATAAGTATCATAAATTACATCAGTATTTTAGAAACATTTGTCAAAGAACTGATCAAACTGGAAAAACAGCTACAGAGCAGAATGTGTTTGCAAATAGCATTGACTATATGTCAAAGCAAAGCACTACTAGTTAAAATCTGCAAACTTGGGGGAGAAAAAAGGAAACCAAGTAAAATAACCGGCAAAAGACGGCGCATAGCAAATAACCACATGAGAAGATTCAATATAATTAACATGTAGGAAAATGGCAACCAAAGCTACAAAATCACTACAAACCAGAATTGCCAAAGGAAAAATAGTAACATCACCAAACGGCAGAGATGCCGAGAAATGACCCATTGTACTTGGCTTGCAGAAAACCATTTGATGGGTACTTAACAAAGTTTTGCTTTTGGACATTTGTTTTCATATAAACCCCTGCATACAAATGTGTATTTCCTGAGCTTTATTCAGAAAAGTAAAACACTGGAAAAAAGCCTTAAATGAGTTCAATGAGTGGGTGTTAAAATTCTGTATTCAGTTCGTGAAATGAAATTCTCTAATAAAAAGTGGACTGTTGATACATACTTCAACCTTGGTGACTGCAGAGGTAATGCTGAATGGAGAAAGCCAATCTCAAAAGGTTATTGTGATTCTATTTACATATCATTCTTGAAATGTCAGTATTAGGGAAGTGGTAAGCAGATTAGTCTTTGCCAGGGGTTTTTTGAAGTGATGGAGGTGGAAGGTAGTAGATAACCACATGAAGTCCCTTTAAAATAATGAAACTTTTTTGTCTCTGTCATCCTAGTGGTACTTGTACTGTTATTTTGCAAGGTAGTACTGTTGGAACAAACTTGGCAAAGCTTTCTTTGTGAATCTCTTAACTTAGTTTTATACCTGCATATAAATTAAAATGTTTGATTTAGAATAAAAATATTCAGTCTTTAATTAGTTACATCTTGGAAATGGCTCTAGAGGAGAAGAAATGCCTTGGGATGAAATGCGCTTCCTCTAAAAGATGAGTCCTTGCAAGCCAGAATTTGAAGTATAGAAAAGGAACAAATGGAGTTTACTCCTGAGACTTTTTAGATACTGAACACTTTTCTCCCACCGGTTATAACTATTAATCAAGTGGTCCCATATACATGCTGTTGCTTATTTTTCCATCACAGTTGTTACCTAAAAAACTGTTAGACTGAGAAATGGCACGGCTCGCCTACCTGAACAAGTTCCGGGGGCCGGGAGGTGTGATTGAAAAAAATAATGGATGCTTGCCTTACTCTACCAGTCCTTACCCTACTTCAGGGGGTTGAAATCATCCAAAAGTGGATGAGAGAGAACAAAGCATACTTGCAAGTTAAAGGTTGTGAAGGGATCAGGATTATATGAGAGTGTAAGGCATTAGGGTGCTGACCTAACGTTGTAAAGAAAGGCTTTCCACATTTCAGTTAAGATCTGAAAGGTGAGCAATAGTTTAGAAGAAACACTCTTTAAAAAGTTTTTATTAACACATATTAATTAACCATAATGGGTCTCACTTATTTTTATGCATAGGTGTAATATACTTTGATCATTACCTTCTTTGGTCCCCTCCCACTCCACTGATGCCCCTTCCTCTTTAGGGTTCCAGTTTACCAGTGAATTATACCACTGAAGAAAATGTCTCTTCCCTCTTCTAGCAACCGTGTACTGCCTGCAGATAAGATACAGAGGGTTGCCAGGCGTGGTGCCGCATGTATTTAATCCCAGCACTCGGGAGGCAGAGGCAGAGGCAGGCCCATCTCTGAGTTCAAGGCCAGCCTGGTCTATTAGTGAGTTCAGGGACAGCTGGGGCTACAGGGAGACCCTGTCTCAAAAAGACCAAAAACAACAACAACAACAAAAAGTAACAGATGCAAAATTGCTTGGAGAGAAGCATGAGTCTACCCATCAGCTGTAATGGAATGTCTCCTAATCCAGTCTTTCATAAGTAATGACAGTTGCTCACATGATGTACCCCCACCCCACTCCTAGGACCCTACACCTTCCAGGTACCAAAGTTACACCATGGTTTGAGAAAGTCAATGATCTGTCCCTAATTCTGTCAGTCTTTGCTCCTGTGGCGCAGTGCTTCAGCCTCTTTGAACAGTTTCTATTTCCTGCCTAAACTCAAACTAGCGGGAAGTAACCATTTTGTCATCTTTTTCATAATCCTCTAATATGCTGTGTACTCTCTTTCCTAATCTCTTAAGGAGAAAGAGGCTCAAGATTATACATGTAAATAAATACTCAAAGGTGTGACAAAGCGTGAAATGATTAAAATGTTAAGAATTTTAAGGAAAATGCAAGAGTCTGGGAAGTAATTTTAGTGCATGGTAAGAACTTTAAACTTCATCCTGAGGTGTTGAGACGCTGGAAGTCTTGAAAATTAGGAAGGAAAAAGGGAACAGAATGGAAGAAGGATCTAGGTAAAGACGGGGGAGTGAGGAAAGAATCTGCATTTTTAGGAAATCATCACAGTGGTGAGATGTGTGTATCAGAGGCAGGGAAGACATTTGGTGGCTAGGAAAGCCAAGGTCTGGTTGAGCAATGAAGTTAATGGTTGTATGATATCTTGAGATCCATCATGGGGTTGGGAGCAGACTTGGAGTACGAAAGAATGAGATGAATTGATTTCTGGTATATTGATCTTCACAGCCTTATGGGATATCAAAGCAGAAATAGCCAGTGGATGTGGCTTCTCAAATACAAATGACAGTCAAGGCTGAAGATGCAGATCTGGGAACCATATCTGTGGATGAGATTCTTCAGGAAGCACATTCTACATGCAAAGAACAAAGATAGAATCCTGATGAATCCCACAAGGGCTGGAAGAGGTGGTACACATGAAGGTAGATGCAAAAGTTTCTAGAGGGAAAAAAAACTGCTGTGGGGTCCAAAAAGCCAAGGAAGGAGAGAACATTGCCATTGGTGACTTGGTCAAGTAAAGTTCAAGTCTGATCCAGATTGTTAGTCCATAAGGGTCTGGTAATGTGCAAGTTGTACAGACCATGGCTCCACAGAGAGGACACTGATACAGAATGAAGAGTAACTGGGAGAACTAAAATTGAAAACAAAGTGCCAGTGAAGGACAGGTAGCATTTAGTGTGCTGGGTCAAAGACTAGGGCAAAAGATAAGTAGTAGTGTTTTAGACTGAAGGCAATTTGTGAGCATATTTTACAAACTGAAGAGAAAGGTATGGTAGGAGGAATGCTTGGTGTAAATGAATTTGTATGTAATTGGTGAATGGGTCATGTACTGTGAAAAGGGATGTCAGACAAAGGATGTGCTAGAATGTGGCTAAGGCACCATCTTCAAGGCCTGTCTAAGCACAGTGGAATGGCATCTTATTGCTTGAGTAATGAAAACCTTCCCAGGTCAAAAAGCCCTTTCTATCAGGTCCCTCAAATTGTTGGCTCTTAACAAATAAATGGGCAGTTCTTGTGTTAGACCAGTCTGAGGTGCACAACTTTCAGTTACCACAGTTTCCTTAATAGTACTAGCCCCTCCACCCCTGTGTAACATTGTGATTCAAAATCGAGTTATCACAGTATATTAATCCTGAGTAATTATAGAAAGGATACACTTCAATTCGCTCATGCTAGTCTACAAACTATGATCTGTGAAGAACTGTGTTTCTTGTCTTAGTCTGTCCATGATTGGTCATGGGACATCTTTTATTCAGTTTACATACACACCCAAGGGGTGGGAGTCAGGGAGTGGAGAGAAAAAGAACATATGTAGTTGTGTTGATCTTTTGTCTTCTAAAGATCAACTCATGTAACGTTTTACCAAAATAAATAATATTAAGTGTTAAAACAGCTCCCAGTGCTGGAGGGTAGTTGCTACTTTCTGAAGGGCTGAGAATAGAAGATGTTGGTACTTAGACTTTGGAAGAGAACACTCATGGCTGGTTCTGAAAATCATAAAAGATGCTGGAGGCATGTGCTAGAAGTGGGAGAATCTTTTTTTCTTTCCTTCCCCCTGCTTTACAGTCTCCGAATAGTCTTCTATTGGCAGAATCTAACTGGAACCCAGCTGTTAAGCCAATTTGAGAGAGTTTTCTGATACCTAGTCTTGTTATGGAACAGCTAGAGAGTTGAGACAGGGTCTGAGAGAGACTAGGTGAATAGCTGCCATAGTTGTCTCCAGCACCTCTCCTGGGATTGTTGGGAAAATAGGATTTCTAGTGCCTTTCTCTACCCCCTTTCCCCCCGTGCCTCAAGGGGCACATCTCCAGGGCCACTGTGGTCAGAAACTACACTTGAAAATCATGCAGTGATACAAATGGACACTTGAATCTACTAGAGATTAGTGACAAATTTTTCACAAACCCCAGCCAGAGCCATCAGTGTTGTTTTGTAACAGTTTCTTTAGTTCTTTCCCTCAGATGGCTAACCTTTGTGTATGTCTATGTCCAGGAACTCTCTCTGGTCTTCTTCGTCTATTTCAGGCTGGGGCTGCTTTTTTCTACTTTTTTTCATTTGCCTTTCTATTTCTGATAATGAGGTATCCTGGGTGTTAATTCTTTGAGAGTATTTTTCTGTTTCTCTTCTCAAAGAAAAGGTGGTTAAGGAATCTGACATTTTATTTCAACTTTCTGTGTTTCTTTCTCATCCCCGTTGGCTGACTTGGAAGAAACAGGTCTATCTCTCTGGAGAATTTTAAGCTCATGCTCTGAAAAAAGGAAACAGTAGCTTGTGATTACTTCCTGATACACTTCTTGTTTTCTTTTACATACATTGTTTTACATGTACACATTTGTGTGTGGTAAAGTCAGACATCTGTAAGACTTGAACTGCCTAAAAATATCAGTAAGACTGTTCTGGGACTCCCTGGCTCCCCTTTGTACTGGGGCAGTGCTTTCAGTAAAGAATGGTGGTTTGAATTTATACAGTGAAAATTGATTTTAAAAATTGCTGCAATAGCAGTTGATAAAAATACATACTACTCGAGTTGTATATTAATTTTCATACCTACTTTTCCTCAGCTATGTCTTAGATATACTAAGAAGCTTTAGAAAGATACCAAACAGTTACACTCATCAGAGCTTATTTTTATTTAGTTTCTTTTGTATTTTACCATTTTTAATGATATGCTTCTAGAGATACCCTACTTAAATTCTTTTGTTTTTTAAATTTTATTTTATGTATATGAGTGTTTTTCCTGCTTGTATGTAAGTGCATCATGTGCATGTAGTGCCCGTGGAGTCCAGAAGAGGGTGTCAGAACCCCTGGAACTGGAGTTATAGATGGTTATTACCCACCATGTGGATGCTGGGAACCAAACTTGGGTCCCCTGGAAGAGCAGCCAGTGCTCATAACTGCTGAGCCATCTCTCAAGCCCAGAAACACTCCCTTTTGATTTAAAAATAATATATGAAATAATTTATGAATTTAATAGACACACAAATATCTCTGTATCTTTTTATCTGGTTAAAAAGTATGAATAGTCATAGAAAATGTTAGTTTTGATTAGCTTGTGCACATTTATATGCATATATACACATTATCTAGCTATAAAATTGTATCCTAACAAAAAGATACATAGGTTACCTCACTTCTAGTTAAGGCTCTAAGTACTAATTGGTTCTTAGTACTAGTTAGTGACCTAAACAAAGTCATCTAACCTCCCCAAAACTCACTGTGCTTATCTTCAGCAAGAGAATTAGAACAATGGTGGCAAGCAGTATTCATCTTGAGAACCAACTCCTGAAAGTAGCCTGTTGAGTGCTAACCTGAGAATTCTAAGGCTGAATCAGGACTTAATGAGAAAAAGCACTTGTGATCGATTAGTGCTGTCTGCTGCAGGTTCAGAAGGTGAAGAATAGGCCACGTATATCATATATTAGCTGTGTCCCTAGACTATATTGCCTCCAAGGCTGCTTGTGACTTGCCATATAATTCAAGTTATTTATCACCTAAATTTAAACTCATAAATGTAAAACAAACTGGAAGAACAAATCCTGAATTTCCTTAATCTAAGTATGGATTTTGGAAAAACACACTTTTTCTTGGAAGTAAAAACAAAAAAGGTAGTTTCTGCCAGAAACTTTTTTGGCAGAATCTTAAGGAAATGTAAATTTATCTCACTTCACCCTTTCATTCTCTCATGAAACATTTATTAAGTGCTAACTTTGAAATTGAGACAGTGCTGGATATTGAATATTTGCTGAATTGAATTGAAAATGGGGGATTGAAAGGTGGGTAAGATGCAGTCTTTGCTTTGGTGGAGTTCATGGCCCAGTGAGGAAGGCAGATATCCTGGCAGATAATTAGAATACAACATATTAAATGCTATAATAGTCTTGTGAAGCTCAGAAAATGAAATGACTAATGTGTCTCAAGGAATTTGCCGCAGATTCCTCAAAGGCAGTGACATCTGAGCTAAAAATGAATTAAAATGTTCTTCAGAGACAGCTTAAGTGTTTTAACATTAATGAAAATGGAATTTCTCCCTAAAAATTATTCGTATTTTGTAGGGTTATTTTGTTAAAGATGAAGTCTAAAAAATTGAAACATCATTACTAGTAATTATTTTTGTACCTAAGAAACTGTTCAGATGGTACTGAAGGATGAGCCATTTCAGAAGGAGGCATACATACTCCTGAATGACAATTTTTGGGGAGCTTTTGAAAATTTAGGAGAGAGGTGACAGGCACGAGCTGAAACTGGAGGCTCAGAGGGAAGAGAGGAGCATGCTCTGGCTGAGAAGGGGGCTCCAGGGGTCCATGGGGAAATGTGCATGAGGAAGTGGAAAGGGAAGCAAACAGAAACAAAGGGCCTCTCAGGAGAGCACTGAACTCCTCTAAGAAAATGGAGATGGAGATGGCTTCATATGTGGCACAAGACAGTAAAGCACAATTATGAGAGGTGTCACCAAGAGTAATGTTAATGGAGTTTACTGCTTGAAAAATGGTCGTGTGGAAGACATGGAGTGACCAGCCACTGTGTACTAGTGACTGAAAACGTTATAATCAATACCTGCAAGAAAAAGACAAAAGGAAAAACAAAGGAATAAAACATCTTACTATGTAGATTGTATGGGGAGAAGTGGGAAAATTCTCAGACCTGAGGTCTTCTTAGAGGGAAGAGACTAGCATCCGTTTCTTCTCTGTGAGTTTCTAGAGACTGCTGGGGACTGGAAGAAACCACTGCTCTGATTCTACACCATGTGTCAGTTTCATTTACTCCAGAATTTCATATAAATGGACTTAATATGCTTAAAACAGATAACATAAGTAGCTAATCATATTAGGTAAATATAATCAATATGAATTTGTTTACATGATACAATTCTTATTTTTTTTAAAACTAGAATTTTAAAAAAATCCTCAGGGTAGGCGAGCTGGTAATCTTGGCAGCTGCCTTTAGGAGGAGGTCAGATATGTGGCTGGGAGAAGGAAGCTTTATATAGAAAAAGTAAAGAAATGCAAGATGTCGGGGCTGGAGAGATGGCTCGGGTTAAGAACACTAGCTGTTCTTGAAGAAGACCCCTGTTCGAATCCCAGCACCCACATGGCAGCTAACAACTGTTTGTAACTCCACTTCCAGGGGATCTGGGGGCCTCTTCTGTCCTCTGTGGGCCTTGCACAACACAGGTGCACTTACCTACATGCAGGCAATACACGCATTCACATAAAAGTAATTTTAAAAAACTGCAAGATGCTAGGGGCAGCCCAAAGCCTTAATGAAAGCATGTTTAGTAAGAAAGGTATGAAGAAGAAAAAGAAGTTACATGTCCCTGAATTGCAACTCACAGACTATATGGCTGTAGCTAGGAAGTTCCGTGCCTGTAGGCCACATTACAGGCAGGAAAAAGTTGCTATCTCATGAATGAACTAGGTATTTTGCCCATCTATTTAGCATAACCACCTTCCTAGGCATGGTTCTATGACCAGATGATTGACCAGTTAAATTTATATAAAATGGAGGCACTTGGGGTATCACATTCCCTGCTAGCTCTGGGACATAAGTCAAATCTTTGACTTGTTTTGATTTTAAGGCTTATATTGTGTCCTTAGAACCCTAATTGTGATGGTATTTGGGCTCCTCTGGGCAATTTAGGAGGCATAGACCCATGGTAAAGGCTAGGAGGAACATTACCAGAGGCCCAGTAAAACTCAATTACACCTGAATTACTGGCATAAAAACAGCAAACCTCACTTAAGGCCATGTATGAGCCATCTTCCCTTAGGAACAGTAGGTCTGTTCTATAGCACCATTTTAGACAATTTTTTATTAAAAGTTATAGCTCATCAAGTAAATAATATAATTAGGGGGCTGGAGAGATAGTTCAGTGGTCAAGAACACTTCCTGCTCTTATAGAGGACTCAAGTTTGGTTCCCAGCACCCATGTCAGATGGCCTACAACCACCTGTGTGACTCCAACTCCGGGAGATTTGACAGCATCTCTGGCCTCCATGGGCACTTGCATACACATGACCTGCGCGCGCACACACACACACACACACACACACACATGCCCAAACACACAAAAATGAAATATTAATAATATATTTAATACATTAATTGTTCTTTGAAATAATATCTCCAAATTTTCAGGTCATTATCGGTGCATTTATATTTCCATATATGACTAAATGCAAATTAACATTAATAAAATATATATTATTCACTTAGTCATGATTGCCTTTTGCTCTCTTCTTAGTCATGATTGCTTTTTGTCATTCATATCATCTGCTGATCCCTAATGTGTTTTGTTTTGTGTTTATTCTTTTATGTGTGTGAGTGTATAGCCTGCATGTATGTATGTGCACCCATGTCATGCAATGCCCACGGAGGTCAGAAGAGGGCAATCAGATCCCCTGGGACTGGAGTTATAGGTTGTTAGCTGCTGTGTGGGTGCTGGGAATGAACCTAGGTCCTCTACAAGAGCAGCCAGTGCTCTTAACCACCGAACAATCTCTCCAGCCCCCTCCCAGTGGTTTTTGATGCATCTTTAAATCATTTTTGAAATAAGTCCTTACTTTTCAAAAGAGTTCTTAGTGAACAATTGTTTTTCAAAAATATTTTGGCATCATTCTGCCATGTTAATTGTAGATGTTTCTTGTGTTTTAAAAGATGTTTGTGACAGATTTTGTTTTCTCTATTTTTATTTTTGCCATTTTCAAATTCAGAATAAATAAGACTAGTAGGAAAAAAAGGAAGGGAAGGAAAAAAGAAAGGTAGGAGTGGAGAAAGGAATAAAAAATCTGTCAGAAGTGGAATGAACTTGGTTGTGAGTTTTCTTTGCACAGCCTGTTCAGACATGTCCTGGCCTATAATGTGTGTTGGCATGCCTGTGGACAGCACTTAGCTGATGGCTCTCCTTTGTACATTGCGTGTGCCTGTTTTGGAGCCTGAATAGGGCCATGAAGGCTTGTTTAGCAGCCTGGTCCATCTCTTGGCTGAGAAGTGAGTTCACTGAACCTACTGAAAAAACACATTTAAAGATTAAAATGCAGCAAGTCTTTTGCTCTTCTGAAATGATAAAACCAGGTGTGTTAAAGGAATAAAACATAGCTCAGAGTTCAGATGACAAATAGCAAGGGTGCTGTGTCTGCCACACGATCATGGTTTGGGGGTAGATAACCTCGCTGTAAGCTCACAGCACATTTTTAGGGAAGCTGTCAGTAAGTGATTGTTTTCTGATACTGTTAAGGAGCTCCTGAAACAGATTGTGTCAGAGCTGATAGCCAAGACAACTGCTCCTTTCTTTTCAGTGAGGTCTGTATTGAGGCAGGCCTTGGTAAAGTCAGTGTTGAACTTTCAATGTGGACACAGTCTTTCAGCTGAGAACATTATGTGTAATATGGATATTTACTTGTGAACAGTATTTTTTGTTGCCTTTTTGTTTTATAACTGAAAAAAATTCTACAGAGCATAGTGAGTTTCTTTAACTATATAAAGAGTGCTTTACTTCACTTTTGAAAAAGGCTAGGGAAAATCTGAAGCTATAAATTCACATTAGAAAGTACATATATGTCTAAAGACCTAGCAGTCCCACTCCTAGGTATGTAATACTCCACAGAAATAAAAATATATACTCATCCAAGTAAATGTATGAGCACAATACAGACCAGAGAAATTGTGCAAGCAGAATAATAGTGCAAAACGGAAACAACTCAAGTGTTCATTGATGGTAGAATATCTAGATGTAGAATGGACTGTCATGTAATGAAAAAGAATAAATTGTTTATGCATCAATATGAATAAATTCAGCAAATAAACACCAGACCACAGTGTGCAGATTTTGTATAATTCAATTTACATAAACTTCAAAAACAGGCACATCAAGGTGCGTTCACAGAATGCCAAAGAGTGCTTCCATTTTGAAACATCATATTGGCAGGACTCTGGGGGCTCCTGTGGTCAACTTCTTTCTAGATTTGGATGGTGGGCACAACAATAAGTGTGTATTTTAGATGCTTTCATATGTAAAACAATGATTGTGTGCTGTGTTGTTTGAATATTTTTGCCTCTTTTTTAGTTTTCTCTTTGTGGTAATGGATATCGAATCTGAGGCCTCATATGTGTGCTAGGTAAGCACTCTACCACTGAACTAAACTCTAGTCTTATATTGTAATTTCTATAAAAATTTTTTTACAAGGATTTAGTAACATATTATTCTTGCCCTGCAAAGATGTTTAATGATTCTTTTTTAAGTTTAAAAAAATATTTTATTTACTATTTTTATTTTATGTGTGTGAGTGTATCGCCTGCATGTACGTAAGTGCACCCATGTTGCGCAAACCTACGGAGGCCATAAGAGGGCACCAGATCCCCTGGAACTGGAGTTACTGCCATGTGGGTGCTGGTAATTGAATCCAGGTCCTCTGGAAGAGCAACCAGTGCTCTTTTACCATTGAGCCATCTCTCCAGCCTCAAGTTTCATGATTCTTAACCTAAGTGCAATAGAGTCTTGACTCTTGCACAAGGGATTGAGATTTTCTTTATTTTTGTGTGTTGTGTGCTTATTTTGAGATGGAATCTCACTATGTAACCCATGCTGGACTCTATCTCACTGTGTAACCCAGGCTAGCCTCAACCTCAAGATTCTCCTGTGTCAACCTCTGGAGTACTGGATTGCAGGTATATGCTTCTTTACCCAGCAACAGTGATGAATTTTAAGAGCTGGCCTATGAAATGAAGTCAAAGTTTTCAATAGAATGGAAAAATTGCTATTAGTCAATAGCATCAGTTACTAGGAAAACATGTTTTAACATTCCTGTCTGTCTACCGAATGTGGGTGTTGTACTCCAGCACGGTTTGCCTTTGTCCCGTCTTTGTTGTCTGCATTTCTTCATATTGTATTGGACTGTCCATTATCCTTCCTTTTTCTAAAATGATTTTAAGCTCATGCTCTTCATTTTATGAATATGAATATACCCATAAAGTATATGAATGTAGACATTTTTGTTTTTGTCTACTATCACTGTCATCTTCTCAGAAAGTCGTGTGTGTGTATAGTGATGTAGGAATTATAAAGTCAGGCTGGTGAGATGGCTCAGTGGGTCAGAAAACTGGCTTCACAAATGAAAATCTGAGTTTGGTCCCCAGCACCAACACTGAAAAGCTGAGTATGACTGCACATCTGCCTGTAACTCCAGCATTCTGGTGGGGCAGAGACAGAGGTCTGCCGGGGATTGCTGGCTGGCAACCTAGCTCCAGATTTAGCAGAGACCTTGTTTCAAGGAAATAAAGCAGAGAATGATAGAACAAGACACCCAGCATCCTTCTCTGTCATCTGCATGTGTGCATGGGCATACACAGCACCCCCCACATGTGCATACCACACACACACACACAGACACACACACATACAGACACACAAATATTGTAAAGTTGTGTTGAAACGAACCAAGGACAAATGGTTCCAGTCACTGTTTTCCAAATGAGGACTTTGAGAAATCTACTGTTGCAAACCATTTGACTAAGAACTTACAGACACAATGCAGTTATAAGACTTGAGAAAACAGGGTAAAAGGCTCCAGTGTGTTTCAACTAATTTTATTTGACAGAACTATGAAACTTAGGTGCTGGGTGGCACTGAGGAAGAGCACCCTGAAAATTCAGGGAAATGGTTCCTCAAGTTCCCTGTGAGCTGGTCTGGTGCTCATGCTCTAAGGTTCTATGAGCAAAGGAGATATGCCCTCTTCATCATCTCTTTGTAGGATGGGGTAAGGATACATTTCAAGATGAACTAACTTGGCCAGCTTCCCAGGGAGACCCCTGCCCTTCTGGAGACATAGCCCCTTTAAGAAGGCCTTCAATTCCTTTCCATTGTGCTTGACGCTTAGATTTTCAAACTTTCCTCCAGTCCTAATGCTGATGGTATAAAGACTTAGCTTTGCAGTCTTAGGCACTTTCTAGTACAGGATAAACACACTGGCTTTAGTTAAATTATGAATACCGATAATATTCATTTGGTACGATTTATATTTTTCTTTTATCTTTTTATTTTTTGGCAGTTTAGGCCAGGGCATAAAGCATAATTATATTCTTAACATCCTCCCTTAGAAGTTTTAAATCAGTTCATGAGGCTTTCAGCGGGGCTCGCTGTCATTTATCCATCAGCATCCAGTCCATTTAATACTGGCCTCCCAGCCCAGCAGCCCCAGCCCCTGTTGTGAGTGATTGGCCTGCTTCGATGCTCCCAGCTTCTCCTGTCACATCACATTTGCATAAAAGAGGACAGATAACCAAATTTGAGCACACAAATGAAAATGCTAAGCGCTAAACCTGTCACAGTTGTTGTTCAACTAATTGTGAAAAATTTGATTTGCTTGTCTTTCACTGTTTGTCATGTGGACCCCCTTCTCAAATGCGCCTTGGCTCCTGCCTCTGCCTATGTAGCTTTTAAACTCTTGAGCGCAAGCAGCCCACTCTGGGGATTACTTACCTCTCCTACCAGCTTTTAATGTTGGCTCATCTTCTGGACTAAATTAGGCCACCGTGGCAAACAAACACATAATTAAAAAACGAGGAAAGACAACGCACTTACACGTCTTAAAGAGATTTTCATAATGCTAGTGTATACCTCCATGTGCTCTTCCATTTCAAAATTTTATTTCTTTATATAACCTTTTGGTAGGAGAAATTTAAGAATGGGTGTTGTCGCAAGCTTTATGCGATTTTAAAACTTATGTGCTATTTTGTTTCTTGCTTTCTGTTCCTTAAATAACAAAAATTGTATAATGGGTCCTAAAAAGCATATTCCTATTCCTTAATACCTGACCTGACATAATGGTATACATTTTTAATCAAGGTTTTAAATGATTCCATTTGAAATAGTATTAAAAACAATGGATAAAATTCCTTTGCTTCCAACACTCCATCATGTGAAATATGCACAATTCAATTCAGTGTTTGTAATAGAGATGCTTTGGCTATTTTCTTTTTACAGGCATTAGGTTGGTAATTTCTTGATGCCCGTTAGAACAATATATGTGGTGTGTCTGTAGTCAAAACTCATTTTTCCAAAGTCGCACAAAAAATGTCCCTTTTGTTTAAAGCAATACCTCTGATTGCTTTGCTGCACTAACTTGTTTCTGATATTTTAGATATGTAATGTTCAAGCCTCAATGTAGACAGCATTAACTACATTTGAAACCTTTTGAAGTTGAGTATGGCTCAAATCACCTTTGAAGGATGATGGTCTTGAGATTGGGATAAAATGAAATGTAACATTATAATGACAGTTGATGGTCTGCAAAACTTGAATGTGGCACCATTTATTGCACTGTTCCTTTGGGATCTATTTTTAGTAGGTCATATGAAGTTGGTTAATAGAAAAAGTACTTGAATATATATATATATATACATACATATGTATGTATAGTTTCCAGTTACATAACTTTCAGTACTCTAAAGAAAACAACATGCCTTCCTTTATGCCACAACCCCATTATTCCTGAAAATTCAGGTGCCCACAATTATCTTAAAATGTTTCACCTCATTTTAGATCAAAGGAGTTTAACTATGGAATGAAATATTACTTTAAAACATAAATGATAAATTTAAGAGTTGAATTTTTCTTTTTTGTCAGAGCTAAAGGGCCATTTTTCTCCTACTACACTTTGTTTAAAGTTCACTATTTTTATGTCATTATAGTTTCTGATTATGGAAATCTCAATGAGTCCACATATATAAGCTTTAAGTCCTATAAGAGGACTTGGGTTTGATTCCCAGCACCCACATGGCAGCTACGAGCTGTCCTTAGCTCCAGTTCCAGGGGAATCTGAAGCCCTCTTCTGACCTCCACAGCACTGCACAACACAGGTGCACTTACCTACATGCAGGCAATATACTCATACACATAAAATAATAAAATAAAATAAACTTATAATAAATAAAATTTATTTTATAAAATAAATACATTTATAATAAATAAAATGTGTATGAGTATATTGCCTGCATGTAGGTAAGTGCACCTGTGTCATGCAATGCCCGCGGAGGACAGAAGAGGCCACTGGATCCCCTGGAACTGGAATTATGGACAGTTCTTAGCTGCCATGCGGGTGCTGGGATTCAAACTCGGGTCTTCTGCAAGAACAACCAATGTTCTTAACCGCTGAGCCATCTCTCCAGCCCCCTAAAATTAATTTTTAAAATTAGCACACAAAGAAAAAAAATTCCTGATGGCATTATCATGCATAGGTGTCATTATACTTTATTCTAACTCATCCTCCTCTTCCACTGCCCTTTCTTGTGCTCCCTGTCCCCCTCTAACTGGTTTTCTTTCCAGATAGTTTCTGTCTTTCTTTAGCCTTCGTGTCCCACGTAGTCCATTTGCATTTTACATAATACCAATATAGGTCTTGCCAGAACTTCTGGCTTCCAATCCCCATCGTCTTTAGTCATAGTCCAAGTTGAGAATTCTCAGACTACTGCCTGGTATTATAATTCCACACCTGCCACCTCCCTTCCTATGTAGTTCACATTTGAATAACTCTTTTCCTGGCATTGTTTATCTTAAGACATTATTAGAATTATTTTTCTCTGACTTGCTTTTTTTCCTGAATAAAGTTACACGTTTTCATAATTTAAAGCATTATAGCAATTATCAGCTACATAGCTTATTCTGTTAGGAGATGGTATGGCCTAGTTCTAGGAATACAAGCTTTCCACTCAGAGAGATCAAGGATCAAATCCTGATGCTGTTACTTACGAAGTTGCCTGGCTTCAAGTAGATTCTGTGAACTTCACTTTCTTATCTTTTGGATGAGAATGCCTGCACCACCCTGGCAAGGTTGCTGTGATAGGAGGCCTGTAGAGCCTTTGCTGACACCAGGCATTCAATAAATAGCAATTCACTTACTCATTCAGTTGCTACCTCATTTCAATTCCTGTTCTTTTCAAAATACTACTTTCAGATACTTTTCCTCCACCATCTCCAAACCTTTGTGAATGACTGAGATTCTTTTGTTTTCTTGTGCTGAATTTGGTGTTTTATTTTTGAAATAATTTTTCCATATTGATTTTACCTGCTTCAACTACATCTTAATTTTTGATTTGAAGACATTGCAGATTAATATATATGTGTATGTATTTGAGTATTTAAATTTTGATAAAAATTGAAGGACTTTAACTAATATGAAAATACAAGTTGTTAGTTTCAAGAAGTGTGGGAAAAAGAGAAACAAAATTGCATATGGAGTCATTTGTCTTCCCCAGAAAAAAACCCACACTTTCTGGACCGGAGTGACTGTTGATATACTCATGGTCTTGGTACGGATAGCACAAGTCCCATGTAAGCTCAGGCCAGACAAAGTCCAAGAAGAGAAGTGGGGATATGGATTAGTAACCCCAACACTACCAGAAGAACTGTTGGCAACTGATGGCTGCTGGAAGGGAGAGAGTCAGTCTCTTTTAAGGTTGAGGTTCTTGATAGATTCAACATGCTACAGCAAGTGGAGGGACCCACACCGAAGGGCATTTGTGGATACAAATTTGACTCTATGGACCCTTATATATTATACATAATAGAGTACATGAAATTTAGTGGGGTTAGTAAGGGGGATGCAGATAGAGGGGGGGCTCTAAATAGATATATTGTATGAAATTCACAGAAATTCAATAAAAATTTAAAATAAAAAATGTATGTTGTTCCTAAAAGCATTAAAATGTAAAGCAAACGTGCTACCACCATGTTGACCACTTAAATATACCTGACTCGCTTCAGAAAGAAAAACATCACTTTTTTTACATTTGTGGAGCCTAGATTTTATATAAAGATATAAAATTGTGTGTGTGTGTGTGTGTGTGTGAGAGAGAGAGAGAGAGAGAGAGAGAGAGAGAGAGAGAGGAAGTGAAACAGCAGAACAAATGGTACTAATGGCAAATATAGAGTTGTGTTCTCAAGGCACAAAGTAGACTTATGTGAAAGTACCCTTATATAACACAGATATAATTAGCATTTTGCATTTTTATTTCTTTTGTGTGTGTATGTGTATATGCATGCACGTGTGCCTCATTGCACATGTGGAAGTCAGAGGACAGTTTAAGTAGATTCTCTTCTTCCATTATGTGGGTCCTGGGGATCAAACTCGGGTTATCAGGCCTGAGGACAAATGCCTTTACTCACTGAGTAATCTTGCTGGTCCAGTAAAAAATTTAAAAAAATTTAAATTTACTTATTTATATATTTATTTTAACCATTTTTAAAGTTTCATTTATTGATTTTATAAGTATTATACAATATTTGAGAGAGTTTATTAGAAAAGTTTATATACAGAAAATTGAGTATATTAAAAGTATTTATTTTTATTTTGTGTGTATGAGTGTTTTGACTGCATGGATATAAGTGTGCCATGTTCATTCAGTGCCTGTGGAGGCCAGAACAGGGTGTTGTATCCTTTAGAATTGGGGTTTCAGATGATTGTTAGCCAACATAAGGGTCCTGAGAATTGAACCTGGGTTGTGTGGAAGAGCATCCAGTGCTTTTAACCATTGAGCCACTTCTTCGGTCTTAAGTAAAGTTTTAAAAAATATATCTGATTAGAATCCTGCCCTACCAGTTCTTACACAGTTATGCTATATTTGCAGAAATGCCAAGGTTCAGAAGAGTTTATTTCCATAAACTCTTTTGGGATAAGGTTGTAAATGACAAGTAGAATTTGTCTAAGTGAAGATGGGAAGCCATGTATCAGGTAGAGACATAGATGAGGAAAGATAAAGTGGGTGGTGCTTCTGTGATGATTTGAATGTGAAATGGTCCCCCACAGGTTCATATGTTTAGATGTGTGATCTTTACCTGGTGATGCTGTTTTGGGATGTATCCTTTGGGATGTGGGGCCTGACTGGTGAAGTAGGTCACAAGGGGTGAGACTTAAATGTGATTATCTGCCTCTGGTGTCCATCTGCTCTCTCTGCTTCTCCTGGTTCAGCTGCCATGGGATGTGCTCCATCACATGCTCCCACCATCATGGACTGTACCATAATGGACTGAAATGCCCCTGAAATTATAAGCCAGAATAACACTCCCCTCCTTTAAGCTGCTTCTCTTAGGTGTTTTATCACAGCAATGAGAAAAGTAATTAATACATCTTCCTAAGATGGGTGAATAATTTGACTTTATTTTCGAGGAAATTCATACCTAAAACAAGAGTTCCAGTGATAAAAAGAAGCTGGTGTTGAAGCGACTAACAAAATAAAAGTAGTATTTTAGAAAGATTGTACATGTGGTATGCTGAAATTTGAAGATACAGAAAAGCCTGAATAAGTGGGGACTAGCTAGATGATCTTCATGGCAAGCAAAATGGTATTAAAAAATGGAAAAGAACATACAAAAGACACATTTCATTAAAAGAATTAATAAACATAGGACTGGACAGATGGCTCAGTGGTTAAGAACTCTGGCTGCTCTTGCAGAAGGCCTGGGTTTAAATCACAGCACCCACTTGTTGGCTAACAATCATCTATGACGCCAGTTCCAGGGGATCCAACACCCTCTTCTGACCTCTGTGGGCATTGCATGACATGAGTGCACTTACACATGCAGGCAATACACTCATACACATAAAATTAAAAATATAATAAATAGGGGCTGGAGAGATGGCTTAGCAGTTAAGAGCACTGACGGCTCTTGCAGAGGACCTGGGTTTGATTCCCAGCACCTACATGGTGGCTATGAACCATCCTTAATTCCAGTTCCAGGGGGATCCGAAGCCCTCTTCTGACCTCCGTGGCATTGCATGACACGGGTGCACTCACATACATGCAGGCAATACACTCATACACGTAAAATAAAAATAATAAAATATTTAAAAAATATAATAAAATACTAAAAAATAAAAGAATAGATTTAGAAGACAGATACAAATTGGATCTAATGTAAGTGAAGGCTTGCAAGTTCATTTATGCTTCAAACTTGAGCAAAATATTAACCAAAATAAATTACTAGTTTGGGAGAGAACTCGATGTGATTTTCTGCATGTGAAGTAGGACAGTCAAGTGACACCGCATGTGTTCTGCTGGAGTGAATGACTGGGTGTGTGAATTTGGAGTTGTGAGAGGTGGGTGCATAGAAGGGAGAATTAGAAAATGAACAGGATTAGGGATAGATCTGTTTTTCAGAAGTTTGACAGTGAAAGAAAAAAAATAAACTGCTGAGGTAGTATGAGCAAATAGAATTAAAAAGAACATGTTTCTTTATCAGGCGAAGAGGCAAGTTTGAAGAATCCAGTAGAATACGGTCATCTTTTTCCTATGAGAAGATAGTTTTTGTTCCTCCCCTGACTGACGGAAGTTCCATCATTCAGCATTTACTTTACATATCGAATTGGATTTGAGAATAGGTAAAAACCACAAAATTTGACTGCTGTAGGCATAGGATTCCATTTTTTTCTTTCTTAAAAATTTGAAGAATATTCTATTTATTATTTTTATTTCAAGCAACCAGTGCTCTTAACCACTGAGTCATCTCTCCAGCCCCTCCATTTCTTTCTTTATGGGTAAAATCAGAATTTGGAGGGGGGAAAAGAAGTAATCATAAATGCTTTTGTAACTTCTTCCCTTAGGGTATTAATCACCTACCATGGAATCTTGTTAAGTGTCCTATTGGATTTGTAATGCAATGGGAGCTTCTTATTAAGAGCCTTGAGAAGTTATAACTGCTAAGACCCAGTGAATAGAAGAGTGATTGTTATCATCATTTAAATTGTGGCAGGCATTCCCTGATTCCTTGATGGCTGGTTCTTTCCTTTATGGAGTGTGAATGGGCTGTCTTTCCCCACATGCTTTTCCTAAGGAGGGCATGTTGTGCAATATGTACTGACTAAGCTGGGTGAGTAGGGTACTGTGTGCTTGTAATAATCCAGCTTTCCAGCCTATTCTTCCCTCTCACAGCCATCAATCATGGATAACTTTTTTTTCTGTGCAGGTGCCTGAAGACTGAAGCAGGCAAGAGGTCAAGATTGGCTGCCCTGGGGTGTCTCTGTCATCTGAACTATGAGAAACTTTTGTTAGGCTTTTCTCTTTTTAAACATAACTTATTCTGGCAAGTAATGCAACTGAATTGAAGAAAAATAAACCAAAACCAAAACCAAAACCAAACCAAAAGAGGTAATTATAGGATGGGCAAAACTCCCTGTGGTTGTTTGAAATGCTTATAGTGATTTAAAGCCTGAATCCTTAATCAGAACACAAATTTGTGTAATCACAATAAACAGATGAAAACAGAATAGCAATAATGTCCCCAAGGTCATAGTCTGGACTCTCCTTTCCTCCTTGGTCCTTGTGATCTCTGATGAAAGAATTCAGATGAGACACAAAGTCTATAGTGTAAACTGAATATAGCAGACTAAAGTTGGGGCACATTCAAAGAGTGAGAGTGGATAGTGGCCAAAGAAACCTGATCTATATTTTATGTAGGTTTATATTATTGTCAAAGGTATTTCTAGAACTAAATGCCTTTACTGAAGGCTTTTATCCTGCCTAGGTGATTGACAGGCCTGTTTAGATCAGCTCTTACAGGAGAGGGCCATGGTATGTCTTTTTTCCTTATCAGAAAGATTCCTGCTATACAGTACTTTTTAAAGGTTTAGTGCTCCTGGAGCCAAGTTTAGAGACTTATTCACTAATGACCTTCTGGGAAATTCAGGTGTCACATCTCTTAGGTTCATCCCCTTTTTCTGACTAGTAATTTAAATTCTACTGTCCCAGGCCTTGGTTTTACATTCTGTTTATTATGAGGAAGCAGTTCAGCCCTAATGCCCTCCATGTCTGCTAATATCTAACTAGCTAACAATAACTACTAACGCTGAGCACTTACCATGTGTCAGGGTGTGTTTCAAAAATGTCTAAGCTTCAAGCAATGTAACTTCAATAGCCAGGCATCTAAGATCTGTTCATTCTCTTATTTAATCCTACAATAAACCTTAGAGGGGACTGCTGTTAATAAGGTCATATTACAAATAAAGAAACAGGGTGAAGGAGATTTAGTAATTTGTCTATGGTGAACACAATTTCAAAGCCATGCTGGTCTGGTTTTAGATTTTGCATGTTTAAACACTCCAAAATGGCTTCCTAATGTGTCCATGAAAGATGAGCAGTAAGGGACACTCTATATCATGAGTCTTGTGATTTCTTTTTTAAAAATGTTGTATTTATTATTATTGTACATATGTGTTCATGATGACTCTCTGTGTGTGTGTGTGTGCATGCTCATGCCATGGTGTGGAGGCTAAAGGATAATTTTGTAGAATCAGTTCTCTCTTCCGCCGTTACATGGGTTCCAGGGATTGAATTTAGGTCGTCAGGCTTATGCAGCAAGCACCTTTGCCCACTGAGTCATCTTGTTGGCCCTGGTTCTGTGATTTCTGAGAGTAAAACTTGGCTTTTTCTTCAGTCGCATTTTATAATTACAATTACATTGAGTACCATTCTTACTTGAGATCTTTTCTTCTATCAACTAATGAATCTTCAAACAATCTAGCCCTGCCCCCTCTTCTCTGAGGTGTTCCTCCCTGGAACCCCAAATCAGGTGCAGCTAGGCTCTCGACTTCTACTGCAGAGAAGTCTTTCAGAACAAGTCAGCATGAAGCAAAGTTAGGTTTTATTAAGAAAAAAGGCAGTACACATTCAAAGAGTGTAGGCATTAGGAAAAAGATATGCTTAAGCCTCTTAGCAATAATATTTATGTGATGTTATGGTTATTTATTTATTTTTATTTATGTGCATGAGTGTTTTGTCTGCTTGAGTATTAGTGCACCCATGTTATTGATTGCCCTTGGAGGCCAGAAGAGGTTGTCAGATTTCTTGAAATTGGAGTTAAGTTGTTAGGCACTATGTGGGTTCTGGGGACTCAACTTGGGTCTTCTGCAAGAATAGTCAGTGATTTTAATTGCTGAGCCATTTCTCCAGCCTCTAGTGTTTTTTTGTTTGTTTTTTTGTTTTTGTTTGCACTTAGAGTATTTTTTTTTGAAGAGAGATAAATGAAACTTTAAGGGATTTTGTGGTTCCTGAGGTTACATTGTTTAAATGATATAACTCATAACCAGGCTCAAAGATTAAGCAAAGTTTTAAAAAATTAAGTTAAAAAATGTATCAGCTGGCTTATCTTAAAGAACTCCTCTTTGTATCTTCACAAGCTACACATCCTGAGTGGAAAGCAGGAAAATCCTGGTTAGAGTGGGTTTCCAGCAGAAACTGATAAACAGCTGACAGCTTCATTGACTGGTCACATATGGGGATGAAAACAAACTCCACAGAGAAGATGAGAAATCTTTGATTATGAGGCCAATTTCAATGAACTTCAATGCAAAAGACAACAGTGGATGTTATGAGATGAGTACACAGAATAACTTCAGGAGCTCACAATTGATAGTATGGCATCTGCAATAACATCTAGTATTTCTGAGCATTAAAATGTGCCCGTATATTAAAGACTACTGAATAATAATGATGTGTTAAATGTCAGGCATTTCACATCCATTTCTCATTTTGAAGTTAATCTTATGTAATAGTTTTCTATTGTATGTAAAAAGAGATAAACTTTCTGATGCACAGAGAGGTCAGGTAATTTTCAGGAGGACATACAGTGGTGTGGAAAACTGAGATTCAAGCTGAAGTTTGTTGGACATTGATGCCTGTACCTTTCTTTTCTTTTAAAATATATAAATTTTTATTTTAATTTATGTGTATGAGTGTACTGCCTGCATGTATGTAGGTGCACTCGTGTTCTGCAATGCCCATGGAGGTCAGAAGAGGACGTTGGATCCCCTGAAACTGGAGTTACGGACAGTTGTTAGCCACCATGTAGATGCTGGGAACCAACCCAGGTCCTCTGCAAGAGCAGTCAGTGCTCTTAATCCCTGAGCCAACTCTCCACCCCCACCTTTCTTTTCTAAACTAGCATTTCTAAAACTGCTTTAGATCCAAACTAGTGGTACTTTAGCGACTTGGGTATATTAATGAACATCTAATGTTGAGTCGTGTTTTTCAGAGTTACTTTCTACATATTGGAAATGATGCTGGTTTTCTATTTTCAGTAGCAATATGTATTTAAAGAGCTATGCACTGAGGCGGGTAAAAAACTGATGAAGTGGAAACATGGTGAAGAAGGAATGTGAATGCTTGTGTAGAAAGCATTGCTAAGCCCCACAGCACACAGTGACTAACCAGGGCCAAAGGAGGCTAGGTTACACTGCTGGAGCAAACAGCCCCACAATTGGGGGACTTAAGGAAAATGATTGATTTAAGGCTTACATTATATGGCCAGCATGACTCTAGGATTGCCATGGTGGGATGTCTGTTCAATTAGTCACTCAAGAGCCAGGCAGAGGCTCTACTCTCCTGTGTCACTCAACCCAAGGCTGGAGGGTTAAGCAGAGATCAGATCCTTGAAAAGGTTCAGGACCTGGACAATATCCTGCAGGCAAGAGGGATTAGTGCTTTTAATGGCTTTATTAATTTTTTTTCCTTTCATGGGAGCACAGACAGTTGGGGTCTAAGGAGACAACACATGATGTCTGGAGATCTTTCACTAAGATTTTTGTTATTCAAACCTAATGTATGAAAATCCAAGCTTGTGTTGCAACGTTATTCTTGCAATAAGGTTTCTTTTCTTGAATAAAGGATTCATTGTAAGGTATTCTTTAAGAGTAAATATTGTTAGTATGGGCTACCTGAAAATCTTATTTATTTAATTCGGTTTATTCTCAGCTTCTTAGAACCTTTTCAGTGATGGTGGGTCTTGCCTATTTTACAATGATGATAGCAATGTGCTTTTTAAAAAATTTGAATATTGATCCATTAACATGAAGAATAAATGGATTTTTTTCTCTTTGAGAATGGAATGAAAGCAAGTGTATCTTAGCCTCTAACCATTCAACAGGTATAATTTGGGGAGTTAAGAGTATTTGTACAGTGATTGCGCTCCCTACTCTTGGTGTCTTACCTACCATATCAGTACTTACCATTTTCATCACCTGCCTGCAGGGATATCTTCTGCAGTAGCTCTTAAACAACAGTGGCTGTTATCTTCTTTCTACCATCTGATGTGGAGCCTGGCTCATGATAAGTGCTCCATTAATGTTTGCTGAATAGGACAAAGCACCTTCTTGAATTTTTCAGACCGAATTCCAATGCAAAGGCTTTCCTTGTGAGTTTTACTTCTGTCACTCATGACTTTCTTTTCGATTCATCATTCCTTCTCTTCAACTATACCTTTGCTAGGCTTAATGGTTAATCCTAGATAAATAGGAAATGCACTTCCAGAGAGCCAAGGCATCCTTAAATTGTTGATTCCTGTGACCGAGTGAGAAAAACGAGTGTATCTGTATAGGTAAGAAATAAACGCTAGGCAACCTTCACATAGTTGCCTAGTTTTAAAACACTAAGGACAATTCATCAGCCATTACACTTTTGTTAAGTACCAAACAAGTTTATTTTTCTCCTCCAAGGAAAATAAGAGAGAACTCTGATTGCAGGGGAATACTAAAGCCCTCTATTACATCATCTTGAAGTGCTTGTGACTTTAATTTGTATGAAGAACATATGCTTATTACGTTTAAATGTCAGTTTCACAAAAGCTATGCATCTCAAGCAAGATTGTCAAGTAGTAGGGAATGAATTTGCTAAGAATTGATTTCCAGCTCATGTTCCCATTTTCTGAGCATTTATTTCTTTAGGTAAATTTCTATTACATCTTGTTACACACTGAAGGCTCTGTACTGATGCATGTGGAAAATTCTGTGTCACTTGTGCCACTGGGAACACTGGCTCCCGAGTGACCCCCCCATCCTCTCGATGCAAGTTTACATATCATTTCTTATCCTTGAAATTTATGTGACAAGGCATATTTGTGGGCCATGTCTGCATTTGCCTTGGAGACTGTAAAACTTACAAAGCAGTTGGTTGGAAGCAGATGCACTTGGCTCTGATTAGCACTTGAGCTCAGTAATATAAAGGACTTGCCAGTAATTAACCACCTCACAATAATGAAATGATTGCACAGAGCACTGAGGGAGGCCCACCATAGATGAAGGAAAACAGGAGCTGGGCTTGGAAGGAACCATTTACCTGCCAGATGTTTTCTTTTGATGCTTGAACACAATGACTTTCTCCAAAAGCACCTGAATTGGGCATCTGTGTTTAGACAAAAAAAAGGCTATATACTTATAGTTCCAGTGTGCTCTAGAACATTTAGATCTAGGAGTCAGTATTTTGGAGTTCTTTGTTAAGCAGTGAGGCCCTGTGCAAACTAATTTCGTATGAGTAGAGGTGCATGGGGACGAGACATTGTCTAGCAGACAGGCGGGGAGACCCTCCTCTCCAGCTCTTGTTATTGTAGTTCCATTTCAAAAAACAGCACTTAAATCTATTCAGATGGAGGGGAGTGAATAGGGATGAAGAGACCAATTAACCAATTTTTCTTGGCCTTTCCTCACACATAGACACATTCTGTACAACACCCTGGTTTTGATGTATTATTTTAATTAATCCTAGTCTTTTGATTCCTGCAAAAAGGAGGTTAGCAAATGTAACAATGCTCGGGAGTTTCTTTATCGTAAAAGACACATAATTTCAAGCATTTAATAAGGTAGATTTATTCTGGGTAGTTTAGCTTGCACATTCACTCAAACAGCCCTCCCCAAAGACAACATTAAAAATGTGATTAGTTAGCTGCCATCAATAACACAAAATAGGAAAATGCTCTCTGAAGGGACAGCTTTGTGGAGGGCACTGCACAGTGTGTAGTAAAAATATATGGCCTAATAAGTTTACATTTGCAGGCTCATTTGTTAAAACTCTTGAATTTCTAATTTGTGTCGGAAAGATAAATGGATGGAGCCACGGTAAAGTGTGAGATTAATACTGATGGATGGGGACTCAGTTTTTTGCTAGCCTCTTAGTTCCACACAACCCAGTAGGCAGTTTATAGGAAAACCAAATGTAAATAAAAAGAAGGGCATTATTTACTCTGGTTGAGACCAATTACCAGCTATTTGGTTCTGTACAGCCCCATAGTCAAGATTATTTTTACATAATCGAATTACTATTCTTCATTAATCAAAGGCCTATAATTTATAATTTGATGTTTCTAATGTTGGCCCCCAGAAGCTCCCTTCTTTTAAGGAACATTAGCGTCACCAACTCAATGGATTTTACAAAATATTTCCTCAGTCAAGTTGTCCCCCCTCCCCAAAGAAGACAGAGGTTCAGGGAATACATAGGAAGAGTGAATTTTTCTATAACCGAGGATGTAGGACAACAAAATGAGAGCCCGGTAGGAAATTGGTAGCAAAAGGGCAAATTTAGTGGCTCATTTCTAGCCACCCACCCTCTCCCCCATGTACCCTTAATCAACTCAGAGCCTCATGAAGTCTTCCTTGCGTGGAGTTTGCTAAATGCCTCATGGATCTCCTCCCCACATGCCACTGGTGGGCCTCAAAGCAGGAATGGAGCAGGGTTCAATGGCAGAGGAAGGAAATCCTTAGTTTAAACACTTGATTTGACAAATGAATTACTCCATTTGAGATGACTCTCTAGCACATGCATAAATTCTAGCTTCTTTATCTAAAGCCAGGCATATTCTTCATTATATAACATGCTCAGAATTTTGTGCAGCTGAATCATAAGGTCCACTTGGAGAAGTTAAATTACCCCTCCTTTCCTTCTTCCCTCTGTGCTGCCTTCCTCCCTTCCTTTTCTCCTCTCTAGCTCTCTCCATATACCTAGACACATGTATGCTTATAGACAATGCCCTTTTGGTAGACACACATTGGATACACACACGCATGCACATATATGTATGTTTATCATCAAACGTCTGAAAGCAGTCTCCAGGAGGAAACCACCAATCATTCCTGAATTCTGACACTTGACTCCCTTGTGTCAGTGGATCCTGAGGTCTAGTATAGTGGAATGAGCTTTAGCTAGGGGAACAGAAAAAACCAGGAGTTGGCTCTTGTTGCAAGGTTTAAAAGCTGTGTGATGGGAATATTAGTTACCTGCTCGGAATCTTATTTTCCTCATCTCCAGAATGGGGAAATATTATTTATTTTAAAGGCTATGTGAAGAGGAAATGATATATATATATGTATATATATGACAGAACCTTAGAAGGTGTTCAATTCCTTGTCTAGTCTTCACTAAACTGAAAAGTAACCTTAAAAAAACCAAACCAAACCAAAAGCTTAAAGGGCTAGTGAGATTGCTCAGTGTGTAAAGATGCCTGCCACTAAGCTTGATGGCCTGAGCCCTAGAACTCAAATGAAGATGAAAGAAGTGAAACAAGTCCCGCAGATAGTCCTCTGACCTAGACAGATGGATAGGCAGGCAGACAGACTGACAGACAGACAGACAGACAGACAGACAGACACACACACGAAATGAACGAAGAACCCCTAAAAACTCCAGAGGGAAATTTTGAAAGCAGTCATTGTCAAATGATGGCAAGGGCAGGTGGTGATGTCAGCCATAGCACTTCTAGTGACATAATGCCCAGGCTGTTTTTCACAGTTGTTAGCCAACTCAGAGGGGTTGCATGGCAGGAACTGTATTTTCTGTCCTGCTGCTTCTCCATAGTGTAAGAAATCCAGGTTGCCGTTGTGACACACACTGGCCTCAGGCCTGGACTGGTGTCCTTCTGAGTCCTGATAGCAATTGTTAGCCTCATCTCTCCACAAAAATTTCTGAATAAACTACATCTATCCACCTGGCCATGCACAGCACAGTTCTTCAAAAAACTACAACTGCAGTACAGCTCAGGCTACTTTTAACACTGATTGGCTTCACATTGTCTGGTTAGGTCAGTCCTAGGGACTTGTTCCTTCAATTTGCCTAGAAATCACATACTCCCAGGCAGTCAGCAACATTTATTCAGCACTTATTATATTTCTTAAATTTGTATTACATTTATTTTTATTTGTTTGTATTATGGGTACATACATGTGCAAGCCACAGCACACATGTAGAGGTCAGAGGATACCTTGGGGGACTGAGTTTTCTCTTTCTACTATACAGGTCCTGGGAATTAAACTCAGGTCTTTGGGCTTGGCAGCAAGTGCCTTTATCTACTGAGCCATCTTGCTGGTTTTTATGTTCCTTAAAAAGATGCTTCTGTGCTTGTCATGGTGGCACATGACTTTAATCCCAGCACGTGGGAGGCAGAGGTGAATCTTTGTGAGATGAAGTCAACCTAAAAAAAAAAAAAGCTCTTCTTAGGAATAATACTGTCCTGGCTCATGACAGTCATGGGTTTACATGTGACCCAGAGTGGCAGGAGCAGAGTGTGGAGTAGAGGCTGCACATTCACAAGTAAGACATAAAAGGGGAAACAGATCCACATATATTGGTAATTTTTATTTAGACACATCTTTCTGAAAAAAACCGAAGCCATATGTAGTTTAAAGCTGGGAGGCTTCTGACCATTTTCTTCAGCAAATATTATTTGTAAAGGAGTTGAAGCTGCAGATTACTTTAGGAAAGTCTAGGAATAGATTTAGCATGTACTTAAAGGTCCTTGGTTAGGGCCAGGAGGAATTAGCTGGGGATATAACATATAAGCTAGAGGGATTCTCTCATTTTGGTTCTCTGATCTAGGGTCAGTAGAAGCTTCTGGGTTGGTTGGTAAATCCTCCTAAAAACCCAAGCTTATCCAAAGAAAGGTGAATAGATGGCAAAGCATGAAGAAACACATTAATTTCAAAACTCCCAAGATTGTTTCTCTTACTTAAAAATTCTAGAGACTGGGAATACAGCTCACTGTTAGAGTATATGCTTAGCATGGATTCAATTCTAAATTCCCTCTACCCCACCCCAGTTTCTGATGGCTTTGTGTTACCTAAAAAATAAAACCCCAAGCTCCTTAGCTTAATATAGGGGATCCTATATAATTTGTCTCTAAAATTTATCTCTGTATCCTTAACTCCTAGTAATGTATTCCAGCTTCAGTGACATGGAAACCACTTACAGGTTCTTAGGCACAGAGTGCGTCCAGGCAGTGGGTGCTGTTTCTAGAATGTTGCTCTTGGTTTCTGTTGACTGTTCCCACTCCCATCCCCAATCAAAGCCTTGTTCCAATGCTCCTTTGAATGGGTCCTGCGTGATGCTCTTCTTTGTCTCTGCTGTGCCCTGGTTCTTGACTTCACATCGAGTCTTCATCAGACTGGTTGTTGTTTCTACCATCTCTGAGACCCTCAAGAAGAGAAATCTTTGGTTTCCCCACACATAGTGTAAGGATAAAGAAACAAGCAATGTGAAGGAAGGATGTTTGTCAATGGGAACAGGAGTCAGTGAATAGAGGAGGGTGGTCAGCAGGTCACTTGCTTATATGTGGTGGATTAACATGCATAGTGGACATGTTGGATAGTTGACTTTATTTCTCTATTTTCAGGGGACCATTAAGTCCATTAACAGTCACACTTGTCTTTTCGTTTGTTTGAGCCAGGGTCTCATTATGTTGCCTAGGCTTGCCTGGAACTCTCCATCCTCCTGTCTCAGCTTCCCTAGTGCTGGAATTACAAGTATGTACCACCACACTCAGCTATCCTTTGGCACTTAAATGTGACAAACTGGAGCATGTGCTTTAGGTGACAGTTCTTATGTAGTATCGGACCAGAAGCAAGCGCACAGTGGTGATTTGAATGAATCATGCCCCAATAACTGTCCTGTTTTGGAAGCCATACTGTAACTTCTTTGGTCAAATCTAGAAGCTCCAGTTCTTGTGTCAATAATCAATACCCTGAATCTGTCAGCCTCTTGTTTAATCAGAATTTTAGGAAGAATGAGGATTGTAATGAATCCTTGTAAATTTGTCTTCAGTCTTCTCCTGGCTGATGACAGCCTTGCATATGTAGATCTGCATTTGCTGCTCAGTGGGAGAGCATATTTGACATTTCAAAGACTACAAAATATGATCTGGAAAATAAACACTGCTGTAGTAATTTTGATGGTTGATCATCTGTTTAATGTAATGTCAGTTAACTTTGAGACTGTAAACTAGGCTGACTTGATTTATTATCAGTTTTCAGTGCTGTTTAGCATCCTGAACAAAAGAGCAAAACAAAGCAACTCCCCCCAAAAGATCCAGGGAGGAGGAAGCACCAGAATAGTTTTACCTTTATGAGATAAACTATGAAGTGTTTTCCAGAACCTAGATGTAGGTTGCTTTAATTCTAAAACACAAAGAGCACTTTATTAAATGTAAAAAAATATTTCAGACAAAGGGCATATTGATTCCATGTTCATTTCAGTTCCTAGTGTTGGTCTCTTAAGTCATATCAACTCTTACAAATAATTTTTTTGTGGAATTTTGTGATTAGGTATCTGATAAGTTTTGTGCTTTTATTGTGTTATTGTTTTTGTTAAGATGTTGATTTTTTTAAACTGATAACTTTAAACTTAATTGGGAATCAAAGTTGTCATTATGTGTCAGTTCCTGAAAATGTGGACATGTTACCTGGAATTTACAAACCATATTCTAAATTCCATCTCTTGGAAGTAAAAGTCTGAATATCAGAATTACCTATGCGACTCAAGTTTGAGAATTATGGGTATGTACCAATCCAACTTAAATAGTGGATATATACTATAGAAAAACCCCACTTTTATTATTACCTTCTTGCTCTGTGTTGCTCAGTAAAAGGATATGTGTATCCGAGTATAGAAAACCTGATGAAAGGAGGGAGGAGGGTAGTGGTTGGAAAAGAAAATTAATTTTTTAAAGTCATCTTCTATTTTTTAACCCAAGTCCGCATACTTTATGTATAGAAATATGAATTATGGCTGGAGAGCTGCGCAGCCGTTAAAGGCTCAGGCTCACAACCATAAAAGACAAGAAATACAAATTACATCAAGAGAGCACGTGTACAATTTCAAATGTTACAGCTTTCATGAATGCGTACAGTGAAAAACCTCCAGCCTCTCCCCTGTCCATCTTGTTCCTTAGTCCTGCTCCCCACAGATGTGAATTACATTCACACCCTTTCCTGTGGTCCTTATTTGTATATTTATAGGTAATATGTTTCTATGGCTATTTTTTCAATATAATCAACTTTAAGTTGCTCAATTTTAAAAACACTTGCTGGCTTGCTACCATGACAGGTGGGCTCTCTTAACCTTCTGTTACCCCATGTCAATACAATTAGATCACTGTACTTTAGACAGTGACAGAGTAATTTTTTTCAATGACATTAGGCTTTTGGTTAAAGGCAATGGATATAGTACATTGGGAGGAAGAGAGTGCAAGCTAGTGTTGGAGGTTTGGGAGACATACCGACCCTAGATCTCTAGGCTCTTTATGGGCATTGAGCACAAGACAGAATTTCCAGCACAGCCTTTTACATACTGTATGTTTTAAAAATTAAGAATACGTAGTATTCACATTGTCTTTATCATGTAAATATTTTTCCTTATGAATAAAGTATGATGTTTACATTTCTTTTTACTTTTTGAGACAAGTTCTTACTAAGCTGCCTCAAACTCTTTGTGTGTAGCCCAGGCTAACCTTGAATTTGAGATCTAGTCTCCCCAGTAGTTGGGATTATAGCCATAAGGTTTGGAATTTTCCCTCTGGGCTAGAATCAGCCATGTAATCACAAGGGTAAATACTGAGGGCCAGCAAGATGGCTCAGTGGGTAAAGGTGCCTGCTGCCAAGCCTGATGACCTGAGTTCAGTCCTGGAACCTCCATGGTAGAAGGAGTGAAACAACTGCTGTAAGTTGTCCTCTGATCCTCATATGTGTGCTATGGCATAAATGTGTGCATGCATACACGCACGCATGCACGCACACACACACACACACACAGAAATAAAGTAGATAAAATAGAAAGAATAAACAACTGCTGCTCTACCCCTTCAATAGCTTTGTTGGCATCCTTGTTCACTTATCACCAGAATTTGACCCTGCTTATTTTCCTCCTTTTCTGAAAACACTGTCGACATTTGACCGTGCCCCGAAAGATGTTTTTTCCTCTTTCATAGGTCACTCTAGATTTTCTTTCTAGATCTTTTTTGTGACCTTGTATAGTAATTACTTTTGTGTTAACCAAGAAAACTAACTTAAAGGAGAGAAGGTTTATTTTGGTTCATAATTTCAGAGGTGCTGGTTTATCACAGTAGAAAGAAGGTGATGGAATAGAGCAGCCCACATCTCAGCAGACAGGAAGCAGAGAAGAGGGATAAAGGAGGAAGCCAAAGCAAGCTGTAGCCCTTAAGACTGACTTCCTCCAACTAGGCCCTTTTCCTGCTTTTAACCACTCCCCCCAAATAATGCCATTGTATCCTCAATTCATCAGGGGATCAATCTACTCAGTAGGTCAAAGCCCTATTATCTCATCATCCCTGGCAACACCCTCATAGCTATAGGTTTATTGGTCTAAACATTTCTCAGTCTAGTGAAATTGAGAATCAAAATTACCCATCATATCTCCACATACTGTAATGGTCAAGAATTCTTATTTTTTGAATGATGATATCTTAAATGATATACCTGCTCCTGATGCTTTACTATCATCTGTGCTGATAATACTAACTTTTATTTCTTTAGTTTGAACTTCTGAACCTCACATTTACATGTTCAATGACATTTTCCTATTCATCTTCACTTGGTTGTTTAACAGATTTCTGAAACTTAACATGCACACCAGAACTGATTTTTACCTTTAATTCTTATTCTTCTACCAATGTCTCACATTTACATATATCCAATATATGCTAACTTATAACTTTGTCATGCTGGGGATTAAACCCAGAGTCTTGAGCATGCTAGGCAAGAGTTCTACCTTTATTATGTTAATGACCTGGTCCCCAGTCAGTTGCTCTATTGGGAGATGGTTGAACCTTTAAGAGATGGGGAAATTGGCAGTCCTCCAGTCATTTGGTGTGTATTCTTGAAGGGGAGCTAGAGACCCCAGCTCCTTCCTGTTTTTCTCTTTCATGTCTCAGCCATGAGATGAATGCTTTTGTCATGTGTTGCCCCCATGATGTGTTGCCACAGGCCCCAAAGCCATGGGACAAATGCATAAGACTGAAACCTATGAACTGGAATAAATCTTTTGTCTTTCTAAGATGATTACCTCAGGTATTTGTTACAGCCATGGAAAACAGATTAGCACATAGCTTGTGTTTACTCTCTAGTTTTTTAAAAATAATTTTTATTTATTATTTTTATTTTATGTGTCTGAGTGTATTACCTGCATGCATGGGAGTGCATCCATGTCATAAAATGCTCACAGAGGTCAGACGAGGGCGTCGGGTCCCCTGAAACTGCAGTTACAGATGGTTGTTAGCCACCATGTGGGTGCTGGGAACTGAACCTGGGTCCTCTGCAAGAGTGGCCAGTGCTCTAAACCACTGAGCAATCTCTCTAGCTCCCTCTAAATTTTTAAATAAAGAACGATTTCATTATGTAATATCCTAACTTAAAACAGAGAACATGCTCATTGTCAGAGCACAGTAAAAACTGAGCACAAAATACAATTCATGGCCCAGTTGAATTGGTGCAAAGTTTTCTTGCTACTTCTATGTGTACATTTTCTTTGATATTTTTCTTGAACTGCTGGTGCAGTGAGTTGTTACACACATTTACAACAAACAATGAGTTTTTCTAGACAGTACTCTATTCGTTTAACTTAAGAGCATATGGCAATTTACATATAAACTGTTTTATGTTTGGAATAATAAAAATGTCAGGACAAATAGAAAATGTTAAACATGGTGATATTTTTATACCATGTAAATTTATTGCTCCATTTAAAAATTAAAATTATGAAGGAAAGTGATTGATATTGTGCAGAGCAGTTGCCACAGAGACGAGGCTACACCACTGGAGTTGTTCCTTCACTTTCTGCCTGAGTGCTATTTTATTTAGTAAATAATTCGACTGCTGCAATGCACTCTTTCATCTTGTAACCCCATATGAAGCCTACCTAGGAAGCTGAAGAATGTTCTGGATGTATTGACTTAGGTGTACACAAGTTTCCCTTCTCATGGGGATGAAGTGAAATACCACCACCCGGCTTCCTCAGTCTGCCTTGCTTCTCTCCCTGGAGTTTGCTCTGGTGCTTCTCAAGTCTCCGAGGAGGCCTGTTTTCAGATCCTTCTCCCAGGTTAAACAACAAGAGTACAAGGTCCTTGGAGTGCAGACCAGGGAGACTTACATTAGCCTCTTCAAATGGAATAAAATAGACCAGACAAAGAGGGGGATGTGAAAGGGAGACAGGTCTGAACAAAGGTTGCGTCAGACAGACAGTAGATCTTGTATGATTTACTCAAGGCTCGTGGTTTTATTCCTTCTAAATTTTGAAAGAGGTGAAAGATATGTGTGAACACCTGTGAGTATATATAAAAACAAATGTGTGCATAAAAACTTTGTATCTAAACCATTTGAAATAACTCAAGCTTGTCAGCTGGATTCCCTTGGAAAAAGAATTGGTGGAGAGAAATTCTTTAAAGTAGTTATTGCCTCTTTTGGGATCAGAGAATGAATTTTGACTTGTGTTTGGAGACTGCATTAAATATGAGCAGTACAAAGATCTAGATAACACACTCCAGCCATAAAAAAGAGATAAAATCAGAAAAATGGAAATTTTGCATCAACTCCAAACTTGGGCAGGGGTCAACAGGGAGTCGTTGAGCAGAGCTTTTCAAACCCACAGGTGCCTGCTGTTCTTCCTTGATGAAATTCTGGGTGGAAGCAAAGTATGTGCATTTCATGCCTTTGGAGCAGACAGACAGGTGTCTAGCACCAGCACTAATTCTAAGTAATAGCCCCATGGAATGGTCCAGTTCTTAGCTCTGCACAATCTTTCACATATGGGCTGTCCGGCCCAATGAAACCCGGGAAGGTTCGGATTCCACACTTCGGGGAATCTGATGGCACCAAATCCTTCCAGTGGCCCTTAGTCTTCTTCACAGCCTGTCTGGGTAAACCAAAGAAGAAGTGAGAGGAACAAGCCAACCCAAACTACAAGTCCTTCTTGGTTATGAATGAAGCACTGTGAGGATTTATTCTTTTTAAAAATATTTTATTTATTATTTTTATTTTATGTGTGTGAGTGTTATGCTTGCATGTAGGTAGGTACTCCCATGTTGTGCAATGTCCGTGGAAGACAGAAGAGGCTGTGGGATCCCCTGGAACTGGAGTTAAGGACAGTTTTTAGCTGCCATGTGGGTGCTGGGATTCTAACCAGGGTCTTCTGCAAGAACAGCCAGTATTCTTAACCACTGAGTCATCTCTCTAGCCACAAGAATCTTTCTTTAGTGAGGTGCTCAAGGGTGATCTGAAATGAATGTACTTGGATTCAGTAGAGCCTTTTGTCAACAATGTGAATGTGTGGTGGAAGCAGTAAGGCTTTACAATAGGAATGCAAAGTCAGGATTTTGGGGGAATGTTATCATCTTTGTATTTTCTTGTGAAAAGGGAAAAATGAGGCTGAGAGATCTTAAATTGGGCCATATTACATAGCATATGTTAGACTTGGGAATTAACTAGTTCTAAAATGGAAGCATCAGTGGAAAAATTGGACTCAGTACTTGTGAAATAAATTGATAAGTGGAATAATTTTGATGCAAATCCACTATTAGCATATAAGAAATGTTTTGCTGTTTTCTAGTTATTAGAATAATCTTAAAACTTATAGGAATCATTGCTCTCCCATGTATTACCAATAATAAATAACACATCTTCATAGTAAAATGGAACTTTAAAATTAAGTAAGCACTTTTAAAATACAGATTTTATCTATATCATCTATTTAATTGTTATAAGAATAAGTGAAATGAGTCAATTTTATTTTCCACGTTTTATAAATCTGCCCACTGAAAGTAGTTGTTGAAAGGTAAAAACTCAGGATCTTTTAGCTTAAATTTCTCATTTCCTCTTCTTCTTCATGGTTGAAGGTAACTAGTTGCAGAATTCAGCATTAGCGGTGTGGCTGAGAAGATGTAGAAAATGAATTTTGTGTCTGTCTTCCAAGAACTAAAGAAAGACAGAAAGCAAGCAAACATGTATCCTTTAGTGCGTTTATCCCTGCTCTGCCTTCATGGGTGGCATCTCCAGCTATGGCTTGACCAAGCAGGAAGTGAGCACATAGCTATTGGACAGAAGTGAGCACATAGCTATAGGACAGGAAGTGAGAAGCACAGACCAGCAGGTGAGGCAACATGCTGTCAGGTTACACCAGCATGAGGCTGTAATGAGCCCACATAGTTATTGTCCCTATAGCAGCAGCAGAAATAAAGAACACGAAGGGCAAGAGACTCTGGAGTGAAATGCAAGATAGGTTCCATACAGAGGAGCAACAAAGAAACAAACAAAAGCAAGCGAGTAAGTCCAAAAAAGTTAAGAAACATTACAGATGAGACAAATACAAATAAAAAGATGATAAAAGGTTGATTATAGAAAAAAGACTAAAATAGAGGTCACTAGAGGCTAGGAAGGTGAGAGGAGGTGCACAATGGCACCAACGCACAGAGGGGGAAGTAGGTCTAATACTCTAGCATAGTGCGTTAACTGTTGTCTGCAATAATTAATTACTTCAAAATAACTAGAGAAGAATCTGGAGACTCTTAACACATAGAGATCATATTTGAGGATATGCAAATGCTAGCTACTCAAATTTGATTACTATATATTGTAGACATATGTAAAATCACACTATGATGTCAATTAAAAAAATCATGCCTAATCTCAGCTGGTCTGCCTGAGACCCCCAGAGCATGAACCCTGGTCCCCCATGTGACCCCATTTCTGATCCTATAAGATGAAACGTATTATCATGAATCAAGAAAAGCTTTTGAAATTGCAGGGACAAGTGTACATTGGTTGAAAGGAACTGTCATAGAAAGAATAAAGTGGCTTGTAGAACCTCTAGAGTAGATGATAAAAACTTCATTCTCCTTAAAGAAGTTAGGGGCAAACAACATCTCTGGTATTGAGGTGAAGATGTTTACAAACCAAGGAACCATAATCCACTTTAACATCCCTGAAGTTCAGGCATCTCTGGCAGCAAATACTTTCACCATTTTGGCATACTGAGACAAAGCAGCTGACAGATGCTCCCCAACATCCTAAACCAGCTGGGTGCAGCCAGTCTGACTAGTTTAAGGAAGCTGGCTGAAGCTCTGTCCAAACAATCTGTGGACAAGCACCCCTTGCTGCTGGAGAGGGCAGTGATGATGAAGTTCCAGATCTTGTGGAGAATTTTGTTGAGGCTTCTAAGGGTGGGGTAAAAGGAATTGAGGCAACTTCAGAAAAAGATAAAACATTGTTATTCAAGCTACTATTTTATATTATACGTACTTTAAAAACATTCTTTTGTTTATGCGCTTGGTAGAATACAGATTTCTAATATTTTTAAACTCAAGCCCCCAAGACATTTCAGCTTTTTTAAGTTTTCACTTAAATACAATTTACTCTTTGCAGAAAATTAAGCTGAAAAAGCCTGGGAATAAAGTTTGAAAAAAGGCTAATAAAATTCTTTGCCTAGTTAAAAAAAAAAAATTAAAAGTTCCAACTATGTCAATAAGTCAGGAATGAGAGGTTAAACATTCTAGTTAATAAACAGATTAGATTAAATTAAATGATTAGATTAAATTTAAAACATTCGAATCCAGATCTAAAAGATAAGAGTACAGGATGGCTTAAAGGATGGAATAGCATATATTAAGCAAATGTTTACCAAGTCATAATTGTATAGCACACACCATAGGCTTTCAGATAAAACACCATTATTAAGGATGTAGAAGGTCCTTACATAATAATATACTGAAACTGCCAGGAAGATATTGGAAGTCTAAACTTGCATGTCTCTATTAAAATATTTTGAATATATAAAGTAAAATTTGATAGAACCTCAATAAAATCAGACCACTGTAAGCAGTAAAAAGTTCATTACATCTATTTTATGCTAACTAAAAGAAAAAAAAATTACTAAAAGACAGAAATTCTAAGAGCACCACAAACAGGCTTCATCAAGTTTGACCTTCCTCAAGCTTTGAAAGAATATACATTTTTCTTTTCTTAAGCCTATGGGACATTTACAAAACAAAAACAAAAAATGGAGCATGAACCCATAAGCAAGTCTCAGTGGACCTCAAAGAATTGAGATTGGTTGGTTTTGAAGACACTCACCTGTAACCTGAATGTCCCAGGCTTTCAGAAGTCATAGAACCTTCTGAAAATTCTTGAGCAACAACTGTGTGGGTAACTCTGTGTGGAGAAAGTCTGGGAGTTTCTGAATGAATCTCCTAGATCTGGGTTGATGGAACTGAGAAAGGATAAATAGGTCACATGGACAGCTGACTTGTGAACTGAAAAGCTACTCCCAGCAGCACTTAAGCATGGATGTATCCTTCTTCTATAGAAAATGCAAAATAGGAATTGGAATTGGAGCAAGTAGGCAAGACTAGAGAGAATTCAGTTAATCAGTGGCTTTAGATGCTCAGCTTCTAGTCTAAGAGGAGTTATTGAAAATCTAGCTGTACCAAGGTGAAGAGATGTTTAGTTTATTAGAGAGGGATGAAAAATGTTTCGATCTTGAACTATGTCAGCAGAGGTCAGATAATATGAGTTAATGTGAAACTAACCAACTCAGCAATGGCTGTTTCATGCTGTGTCTACAATTTAGGGCCATTTCTTGCAGGTGGTATATGCTGTGAATGCAGCCGCATGCAATTTTAATTTCCTGGATAATATCCTCATTTTGGTTCTTTTTTGCTGCTTTTCTTGTTGCCCAATCTTTATAGTTGATGCAACACTTTAAGTTTTACTCCTTTACGTTTCAGTTGTTTCCTCAGTGGTGTGGATTGACACACACATACATCATGATCTTCTTCAATGGTGTGATTAACACACACACATTATGATCCTCCTCAGTGGTGTGGATTCACACACACACACACACACACACACACACACACACACACAATGATCTTTTAATCATTCTTCTTTTAAGGAAGGCTGATCATTTCAGGGAATATTAAGTGCTGGCTGGGCACTAAACTTCACTACTGACATTACCTGTTAAGTATTGCTAAAGGAAATAACAAAATGGCAGCTTTTAAGAGCCCATTTGTGACTCATAAAATATGGGTTAAATCCTCCCACTTTATTACACTTTTACCTGTGTAATTATTACAGTCCAAGTTCTGATGAGTTGCAAGTGGTCAGACCACATTAATAAATATTAATCATTATGGTTTTATAGCTAACTATGATAACTTTTTTCTTATACATGGTCTATCAGATGGCCTAGGGGATGTCTGATGTGGGATCTTTATGAAGCTGTTTGACCAGCAGTCTTGCTATTTCCAGACGCCACCCTCATTTTGATATATGCCTGAATTAGTAATCACAACCGACTCTCTGTAGTAAAAGCCTGCTCTCATTCACTGTAACTGGGAGTGGCTGGGAAGATCATAAATCTGTTAGATTACAGAGATACTGTGTGAATACCCACTAACTTCACAGCGTTGTCTTTTAGTTGTAAGAATAAGCCATGGTCCCTGATTTCCAGTATTTATGATGTAATATAGCACACAGACACAGATACAAATATTGCTGTACAGTAGAGAGAACTGAAAAGGAGTTGCACAAAGAGGGGGAGCATGCCTGGATTAAGATTCAGATTTAAATTAAACCAATATTTAACCAATAAGCTACTGGATTGCCGGCACTTTTCTCAGCAATCACTGCTGTTCTATATCGAACCAATCACCCACAGCTCTAAATTGGAACATTACTTACTGTGATACGCAGTAATCACTTCAAAATCCCATTGCAATAGTGTTATTTAAGATAGTTCTGTCGATTTTTCAAGTCAGGAGAAAAGATAAAAGGATCTTAAAAAATCTGTGTTGCTGCGTAATAGAGTTGCCTTTCTTAATTCCTCCAAGGTATTGTATCGTCATTCATTTATTCACTTCATTGATTCAGTTAACAAATATTTTTTAAGCTCCTATTATGCATCCAAAACTGTGCTAGGCTTTGAGGACTTACAGATAGATAAGCTGGGTCCCCCCAGGTTCAAGATGTTTACAGTGAAAACAACAGTGTATCAACAGAAAAAGCACGATCAAGTGTCAGATTCTAAAACTGAGAATCTAATTCACCTGTTGTTTCCCTTGCGTATGTTCTATTATGTTTCTGGGAAGATGGAAAGTTGATGACACATGTCACTGATGTCCTGTTCTGTAATCTTGAGTTTTCTACTGCATACACAGTAGACCCCCTATGCTGAGTAACAGGTTCACAGTTTGCACTCTTCTTGTGTTTGTTATTCAGTCCCCAAAGTATTAATCACTGCTAACTTGAGATTTCTCCCTGTAGACACTCTGATCTTGAAAAAGGTCAGAGTGTCTATAGGGACAGTTTGAGGAAGGGACCACTTCAATTCAACATAAAGGATCAGTGATAGAGGCCTATAGTTAGGATGTTTGCCTGCAGGCTCTGCCTTGTCCAACCATAGAGGGTCTTGCATCACATAGTGAAAAAGGATGGCTTCTGGAGATTGACAGACTCCATCCTGTTAACTCCCCTTTCCTTATAATTCCATTTAAAAATTCATGTTTTTTTTTTTTTTTTTTTTTTTTTTTTTTTTTTTTTTTTTTTTGAGACCCACTGAGTTTAACCAGGATCATCTGTGTGACCATGAGTTTGGAACTGTCTATTAGAGCCTGGTGGGTACCTCAGTGAATACACAACTGAAGTCAATGACTGCCCTTTCCCAAGAATCCATCAGCAGTCAGTGCTTCAGCAAAAAGGAGGAGGGCCTTGTGGGTCCCTCCTGATCCACAATGGACTCTGGATGGGCTCAGTCTTGTGTAGGCTCATTGTGTCTACACCCATACCATCCTGGATGTACCCAATCTCATCAGAACTGAACTTTATCATTTTCTTCTGCAAACCCTGCTGGTCTTGGTTAAGTTGTCCAGTTTCCTTCAGTCTTTTTCCTTATCACATGAGACTAAGGATAGCCATTTCAGAGCCACTATGCAAATCAAAGGTCAGCATTTATAAATTGTCTAATGTGAAGTTCTGTGTGTTGTGGATGATAACAAGTTACAATGTGGGGAGACCAACCACAGATAAGTCTAATAACTAAAGCCATGATGGTTGTTCTACTTTGCTTTGTCTTGCTGTGATAAACACTATGATCAAAAGCAACTTGGAGAGGAAGGGGTTTATTTTAGCTTACAGGTATAGGCCATCATCAAGGAAGCAAAGATAGGAACTCAAAGCAGGAACTTGAAACTGAAACTATGGATGAATGCTGCTTTACTGCTTGCCCCCTCTGGCTTGCTCAGCAACCTTTCTTATACAGCCCAGGTCTGCCTGCCTAGAGTTGGTACCACCCACTGTGTGCCTTCCTGTATCAATTAGCTATTAAGAAAAAGCCTCACAGACCAGTCTGATCTGGGAAATTCTTCAGTTGATGGTCTCTCTTCCCAGGTGATTCTACATGTGTGTCAAGTTGACGGCTGAAGCTAAACATGACAGTAATTGAGGCTACAGAGCGGAAAAAGTCAGGGAAAGGTGATTTGTGAGTTTTGGGAAGGGTGGTTAGTGGGATAGTGAAAGGGATGTTTGACTGAAGGCATGAAATAAGTGAGTCCCAATGAATTCTGTAGGAAAAGAGTCCCAGGAAGAAGAGAAACCAATGCAAGGTCTAGGTCTAGTTTCTTAAAATACAGGAGTATCAGTACAGAGAGGAAGGGGGGGAGAGAGAGAGAGAGAGAGAGAGAGAGAGAGAGAGAGGCAGAAAGCAGTAGCAGATGAAGATGGAGAAGAACCATGGCAGAATATGGGATAAGATGGTTCAGGTGACTGGGGTGCTCATTGGCTTCATAAGACATTAGCTTTTACTGTAAGGGAGAGGCAATCTAGGGATGTTCTGTGGAGAAGAGCAACATGATCTGCCTTACATTAGAAAAGAATCACTCCGGAGGGATAGGTAATGAGATCAGACTAGTACAGACTAAATATCATTATCTGAAATTCTTGAGTTTAAAAGTAAAATATGGATAAACAATTTAAAACTTTTAGGCTAAAAAAAAAAAAAAACCAAATGCCTTTTTATATTAATTATATTGGTAAATTGTCATGTGCTGTTTAAGCTCACTGAAAAGCTGACTCTGGAGATTGAATTGGCCCTCCTACTTCAGACTCAAGCCTATCATCTCAAGATGTATTCTCCAAGACTGTTTTCCAGGTTCAGGCCTGACCCTGTGACAAGAAAAAGGAGAACAACAAAACAGCCTAAGAGTAAATGCACTGTGCAGTTGAGAACAGCTAAGATGTAAACTAATTTCAAAAGAGGGTATTGTTATCTATAGTAAAAGTACTTAATGAGATTCTCTATTTGGTCACAATACTGAGTAAAGTCACTACCACAGACTAATGTAAATGTATAAAAAATACAAAGATAAATTTAACTAATTAATAAAAAAACAACAAAAAAGATTTTTTAAAAAAGGGGACAATTCACAATTGATGGACAGAGAGGATCTTCTGCCTAGAATTCCTCAGTCAGTTACTAAAGCATGGCAGTTTTCTTAAACTGATTATGCTGGAGGTTGTGAACATCAATTTGATAATGTTTAACTATGTACCAGTTGCTTCTTTCTACCTAAAGCAAGGTTTTGGTAGACCACTTTCTAAACTACATACGGTAAAAAAGATTTTTAACTGTCTTGTGTTTTCTATAAGGTTTACCTGGGAACTTATAAAACACAATATGTACATAGATAATATTAACTTATTACATTATCTTATGTATATAATTTAGATTCCATGTTCTTTTAATAAAAAGATGCTACACACTACTTTCTTCTGAGTCAAACAATTACCATCTTCATGACTTCAGCTGTGTCCACTAGCAAAAGATCATTACAATTGGACTTGTTTACTGAACTATCATTATTCTTTAATTAAAGGAGGAAGGGTAAACAGGGTCATTGGAGTCTCACCTGAGTATCCATCTGCTCTTCCCAGCCAACTGTATGTAATTTGGCCCTAATCACATATGGTCTCTTGTGTTTGAAAGTGACTAAAATATATAATTTGGAGAAGGCTAGGAAAAAAAGTCTTGATCCATGCTGGGTTAAGGCTTTCCAGTGTACATACTCTCAGGTCACTCATCCATCTCAGCAACTCCTCAGTCATCTCTGTAACTAAGCTCAATAAATTTATTGGTTCCCCAGAAGAACTTTAATGTAATCAAAGATTGGTTTGATACTACAACCTAAAAAGGGGAAAAACATTGCTTAATAGCCCCAGAAAAGAATTCTCACAACAGATGAAAAGTTTATTTGTTAATGTTATTATATCTCATGGTTATTAAAAAATGAAAGATGTTAAAAGGACATAAAAATGGTGATATTTTATTAAAAAGGTTTTATATGTAAAAGATAAAACTAAAGCCTAATCAAATGTTGGAGGTCTATGTAGGTTTATTAATGATTTATCAAGGATGAGACAAAAATAATATATAAATAATCTTAAAATTTCTAAGGTCATAGTTTAGTCAACTAGTTTAAGGATGTCTCATTGAGGTTTATTTAACAATGTTTTGTTTTTGCCCGAGTTTTATCTGCATGGTGCATGGTAATTACAAGTACCAGATTGATGTAACTGAACTTCTTGGGTATTTAATCACCAAACTTTGAAGCCTATACTAATCTTGTCAGAGGGACTTAAGGAACAACTTAAGGTTGACAAAGTTCCAGGGGACTATGGAGCATCTCTCAAAATGTCCTGTAACTGTGGTGAGTCACCTGTCCTCTTGTTCAGGGAGGCTGCGGAGACACCACAAGATGGACTTAAACCAATGTCCAGTCTACAAAGATGAGGGTCACCACAGAGGAAACATTTCCTCCATGCTTCCAAGCAAAGCCTGGGTCAAACAGGACCTCTTGACTTATCTTCATATAGATGGAACTGGTAAAGAAAAAAGCCTGAGGAGCCAGGGGCTACCCCCAAGCCCATGTGATCACTGAGGAACAGATCCTCAAACAACCTTAGAAGTAAAAATAAATTGGTTTATTTGGGCCAACTGTATGGCCTTAAACATCCGAAAAGAAAGCATAACCAAAGATTAAAGTCATCAATATATTTCTTTAAGAGTTCCAGGGATTACACATCCTAGACATTAGACTTAAGTTCTTATAAGATGTTACTTAGACAATTATTTCTCATTGATAATTTTGTTCCTAGTAAGACAAGACTACTCATCTGTAAGACTTCAATTCTTGTTCTACAATATTGTAATGCCCACCTACAGTTGAGGAAGATAACCCACTATTGTTCTAAAATGATGGATAAATTTGTTTTCTCTCCCCATCTAGAGGCCATTTAAGAGGAAACCCATTCTAGCCATTCCAATAGTTATCAAAGTGCCTGAGAACAAATCCTGAGTTCACTAATCATCAGTCCAGGCTTGGCAGGCAAAAGAAAATTGAGAAGGAACCTAGCAGATGGATGCTTTTGGAAACCCTCTAGTGGACTTTAAATTGGACATTGGAAGTTTGCCCTGTTCTGACTTTTTCTGGTTCCCCGCCTATTATAACATTACTTTTGCCTTTACTTCTCCTTCACATCTCCTAGACACAAGTCAAGGACCATCTTTTCTCCCTATAATTAAGAGTTATGCAATTTGGGAGTCTTTTAGATAGACCCATTGAAGGGGGTACCCCAATTGCCTCACCCTGTGTCCCTGTTCAGCATGGAAGAAGCCAGAGTGGTCTGCATCCCAATTCCCCATCGGCAATTTGAGTAAACCTCTTCAGAGGATGGTGTGATAAAAATAGGAGGTAGAAATTGGCTAGGCAGTTAGGGTAAAAAGGCCCCAAAGAAAAGTAGCCAGTTTCTTTCTTGGCTAAAAGTCAAAATGTCTATGGGCCTTTTAGCAACGTACTCTGTCCCAAAGGCTAAAAATGTTAAAAGTATTTGGGAGCTCTTATCCCTAAAAGATTTTAGGGTTACTTCTTCAAAGGGGGAAATGGTACAATATAAATAAGCTCCATAAATTGAACTGGTCCAGACTATAAAACTGTCTAGTCTATCTGTTGGAGGACCTACTTTTCCAGGCTCACTGGTCAATTACCTGGTGACAGAACCACTCTCAGGAAGACAGGTTCACCTTAAGTTATGCTAAATAGATGGGCAAAACACCTGGTATGTTAATTAGATAGTAAATATTTCTACCTGGAACTAGCACAAACCCCCAACCCCTCCCCCCAGAACTTTCAGATCAGCCATAGCCATGGAGGTCTCCCTAAGTCTGTCTGCTCTCCTGAACTCTTCAGGAATGCATAATTTCTCCTTTTCTCCTTCATGCCTTTCTTACTAAACATGCTTTCTCTAAGGCTTTGGGCTGCCCCTAGCATCTTGTAGTTCTTCACTTTTTCTCTAAAGCTTCCTTCTCCCAGCCCAGCGGCTGTGAGTCAGCCACATGTCTGGCCTCCATGCAGGCTCTAAACCTGCATGGCTTCCATAATTTTCTTTCCTTCTTCCCACTATTCACCTCCTCACAGCAGCTGTCAAGATTATCAGCTCATCTACCCTGAGGATTTTTCTTTCCATGGTTTTCCAACCCTTTCCTTGCTTAATTTCTACCCTTGTTGGGTCCCCTGCTAGCTTTATTTACCCTGCTTCTTGTGGAACCCTGTCTAATTCAATTTTCAAAAGTCACATACAGGGCATCATTAAAATCTCCACCAATTGAGTCCTGGTCCAGTACCAAACTATCCCTAGTACCTTCTCCAATTTTGATGACACTCATCCTATAAAAGACAAAGGTGGAGATCTTCGGATAGTCAGGAGTGCTTGGAATGTAGAGCATGGCCGCCAGGCCAGATACCTCCTAGTGAGGATGGCAGAAAACTGGCCTGCTCCATTCTAGATACACTGTCTTTTACTCTACAACCCCCAAGCTAAACTATTAAGTCCCTAATCCTTTAATCCTAACCGGGTTCTTTGTAGATCATGTGACCGGAGGACAGGACAAAGGCCACACAGCCTTAGAAGCTCCTTCTCTCCTCCTACCTGCCTGTCCGCCAAAAACCCAACCCCACTTCTTTGCCCTCAAAACTTTCTTATATAAACCTCTGCTTCTGCCATAATAAATGAGCTGTGCACTGACACAGCCTCCTGGGTGTTTCTTCCTGACATACTCACCTCTGCCCGAGGCCTCCCTCCCTACACTGGTCTCTCACCTCGCCCCAACCTTCTGCTATGGGGACCAGTGTGCAAAGGTCTCCCTGCGGCAGCAAGGTTTGGGCCCAGGGGAGGCTGGCAGGGCCAGAAGCATTTTGAATTTCAGATTTTCTTTTGGCTCTTAAAATATTTGTACATACACAATGCACATCTTGAGGTTGGGACCCATGTCCACACTTGAAAGTCATTTATGTTTCATATATAACTTATATGTGTATCCTGAAGATAATTTTATGCAATAGTTTTTAATACAACTCTCCTGTGAAGTCAGGTGTAGAATTTTCCTTGTGATATATTGACACTCAGAAAAATTTGAATTTGGATCATATCAGATTTTGGCTTTTTCAGGCTAGCGATACTCAGCTGTTTAAGCAAATGATAATGGTAGAATCTAGGTTTCAATGAATCTTCAAGTTCTAGAAATCACCTGTTAGCTGCTCACCTGCAGAAATCCCGCTTAATTTTCTGATGTGCAGAAAATACTCTCATCTGTCTGATTTAGCTCATTTTGGAATCTTAAGGTAAGATTTTCAGATCTGTGTTAAGAATTTACTTCATAATATTCACTGAACAGATAGTAGGGTGCTTCATCTTGGCTATTATTCATAAATACAAATTTTTTCCTCCAAAGTCATGCTCCCTGGGACTTTCCAGGGAACCATTCATAAGGGATAGACTGAATTGCCAAGAGAGGCATTACAGACAGGACTAAGAATAGTCAATGAGTTCTGAAACAAGAAAGAAAGAGAGAAAACTAATGTGATGAGATGATAGATTAAAGAATTGGAACAAGGTATGGTTGAAAAGGATGTTTCTAATTTTTTATTTTTTTATTTATTTTTAAAAAATATTTTATTTATTATTTTTATTTTATTTGTATGAATGCGTGTATGTAAGTATACCCATGTTGTGCAATGTCCACTAAGGTCAGAAGAGGGCATCGGATCCCCTGGAACTGGAGCGTTCATAGCTGCCATGTGGGTGCTGGGAATCGAACCCAGGTTCTCTGCAAGAGCAGTCAGTGCTCTTAACTGCTGAGCCATCTCTCCAGCCCCAGGATATTTCTTTTTTAAATTAAAAAGATTTATTCATTTTATTTTGTATGTTGACTGTTTTACCTATATGTGTAAGTACATCATGTGTGCACAGTGCCTGAGGAGGCCAGAAGAAGGTATCAGATCCCATGTGATGGTAAGCTGCCATGTGGGTGCTGGGAACTGAACCCTGGTCTTCTCCTGGAGCAGCAAGTGCTTTTAGCCACTGAGATATTTCTCTAAATCCAGAAGAGGCTGTTTCTGAAGGAGATTAAGGATATTTTTTTTTTCCTGAAGATTGAAGACTTTTGAAATAACATAATTGCAATATTTGTGATTGTTTAAAGCTTTCTTTAGGGATAGATGGAAATGGATCTGGGAGCTCTCATGTCTGACAGGATTTGCTATGCTCTCCAGGCCACTTTTGGATTCTCCTTTCCAAGCTCATCTTCAACTTGATGTCCATGTAAATGAAAAACACTGCTATTCTGTTATTATGAATTTTATTCTCAGTGGGGAATGCAGGCCCCGATGCCACTGGAAAAAACAAAACAAAACAAAAAGAACTAGAGGAGGATTCGAAAGCTTTCCCTTCTCACGATGTCAACATGGCTAACACTAGCTAGAATGAAATGTTGTTATTTTTATCTTCACCTAATGAGCAGTGGTTTGAGGCCTACCTATTGGCTGTTTTAGTAGGCACAACAGGTTTACAATTAAGAACCTTAAGAATAGCTGGGCAAGGTGGTACATTTATCTAACTAATGAATATTTATCTAACTAATTTTTTATCACCACTAGGTGACTATTTTTTTTTATTACAGCTTTGTTGAGATATAATTGACATATAATGAACTGCACATACTTTTAATGTGCACTTTGCTGAGTTTTGGTGTATTTATACACCCAAAATCCATGACAGAAATCAAAATATATGAACATATTGGCATCCTTAAAAGTTTCCTGGTGCCTCTTTGTAATCTCCCCCTTTCTCCTTTCCTCAGTTTCCCTCTCTGTCTGTAGACTGCCTGATCTGCTTCATGTCACTTTAGCTTGGTTTGCATTTTGTGGAATTTTATATAACATATACTTTTGGTACTTCCTTTACTTACAATAATTTTGAGTTAATCTATATTGTTACATATAACAATAGCTTATTTTTTCTTTTTTTTGTGTGGTGTGTGTGCAGGTATGTTTGTGTCTGTGTACATGTCTGTACAGGTGTGTGTGTGTGTGTGTGTGTGTGTGTGTGTGTGTGTATGTGATGTATGGGAGGAGGCCAGAGGACAATCATAGTTGTCAGTCCTCAGGTGCCATCCATCTTTCTTTGTGAGAGAGGGTCTCTTACTGACCTGGGTCTCCCCAAGTAAGTTAGATTGGCTAGTAAGTGAGCCCTAGGTATCTGCCTGCTCCCATTTTCCTAATGCTGGGGTTACAAATCTGTTCCTATATGCCTGACTATTTACATGGGTTCTAGAACACTAACTCAGGTCTTTGGGTTTACAATACAAGTACTTTACCAACTCAGCTGTCTCCCCAGCCCATTTTTTTTCTGAGTAAATTGCTTTTTAAAAGTTGCTCAGTAGTATTTGACAATTTGGATATAGAATAATCTATACATATTCATCTGTTGAACATTTTAATTGTTTTCAGTTTTGACTGATACAAATAAAGCTTCTATAAACATTTCTGTACAAATCTTTGTGTGTGTATGTGTGTGTGTGTGTGTGTGTGCGTGCACACACTTAAGATAAATGTATCTGAGATGAATGAATAAAGATGGAATTGTTGGATTTTATGATGCATGCTTAAAATTGTCAGTATTTTCCAAATTGATTATACAAGTTTATATTCCTTCTGTTAGTATATGAATGATCCAGTAGATCCACGTCCTTCCTAGCACTTGGTATGGGTAGTCTTTTTAATTTTAGTCATTTTCATGGGAGTACAGTGAGGACTTATTGTGATTTTAATTGTAATTTTCCTAATGACAGAGGGCAGCTTTGTTTGTGCTTGTCATTTGGGCATTTTCTTTGAAAAAAGATTTGTTTAATGGTTAAATAATTTAGTAACTGAATTGTTTGACTAAGAATTCTTCCTATATTTTAGATATGTATCTTTTTTTGCATGTAGTATATGCTTTTCAATTTTTCCCCCCTAGTTTGAGGCTTGGCTTTCATTTTTATTATAGTGTCTTTTTGAAGAACTAAAATTTAATTTTAATGGTCTTATTTATTATTTTGTCTTATAGTTTTTGTTATTTTGTCTTACAGTTTTTGTTATTTTTCTGTAACACATATGGAATCTTTTTAAAAGTCAGGATAATGAAATCTTTTTTCTACAATTCCAGAATTCTTATAATTTTAATCATTATATTAAGTCTATAATTCATTTTTGGTTTTCATTCTACAAATTATTGCTTAGTAAAAACATTAAGAGATGTAAATAAATGTAAATATATACCATATTCATGCATTAAAAGACTCAACATTATTAGTCAATTTTCCCCTAATTAACTTAGAAATTCAACATAAAATCAACTGATTTCCCACAGTCCTTTTTGCAGAAATTTACAGACTTATCCTAAAATTTATATGACACTGGGAAGTACTTAAAATAGACAAAAAATTTGGAAAAGAATAAAAAATTCGGATAAGTTATAATGCCTAATACCAAGACTTTGCAGTTATCAAGAGGGTACCAAACTGTTATAAACAAATTAATGAAACCAAATATAAAATCCAGAAATCAACCCACACAAATTTTATCAACTAGTATTTAACAAATGTACCAAAGACATTTAGTGGGGGAAAAGATAATCTTTTCTGCAAATGGTGCTGGAGCAATTAGATATTTATGAATAATAAAGTAAACCTTTGGGATGTGGATATTTTAATGAATATTATCTGATAAAATATCACAACTTGAAAAGAATTCTAAAGTAACAAGTAATCAGAAATAATATTTCAATTATTTAAAAAGGTGAAAAATGAGTGACCAGCCAACTGAGGAAAGTCCACAGAAATGATCATGTGAACACAGTCAGCACTGAAAACCCTGTTCTTCAGTGCCTGCTTTGCCTCCCACAAAAATACCAAAATAGCCCTCCCCCACCTTCCTTTGTGTCTTGCACAGCTGCCTGCTTCCTGGTGACAGCATCTTTCCTGGGTAAGTCCCACAGCACCTACCACGCCTTGACTCTCTCAGTCTCATTTACCCTCTCATCTCCCCCACCCCGTCTCTCCTCCTAGCCTGGGTACTGGCCCATTTCTTGTCTTGGCACACCAGAGCCCCAGACTGACCTCTTGGCCCAGAATCCCCACTGCTTCCTGATCCTTTGCATCCAGACCAACCCAGTTCCTCCCAGTAGTTGCCAGGAGCCCTCCAGGCCTCTTCCTTTCCCCACCTCCTTTTACTACCCTAGGTGGTACAGCCATGAGCTTCCTGGGACCAGCATCTTTCCTGGGCCCTGCTCCCAGGCCAGCCCAGCCCCCAGGGCAGCATCTTTCTTGGAGGGATCCAGATCTTAGGAGAAAGACCGAGACCACTGGATCCTCATCTGACTTGGGCCTCTGTGGGAACTCCTAAAGATAAAAGCAATTTGGCCACTCCAATATAAAAATCAAAAGAGAGAACCTGAAGCCTTGACCAACCAACTCTTCATGCCCAACAAGTAAACCACAAAGGTACATAAAGTTTACAAGAAGAGGCAGACCTAAACTAAACAAAGGAAGGCTTGAGTCTCACACAAGAATCAGAAACTATAAAATAAATAGAAAAACCAAAAAATATATCCCCACCAAGAACCAACAACCTCCAGAGGAGTACAATGAGGACCCCCTAGAGATAACACAGGTCATGGAACTCAGAAGAACAATTATAAACATGATAAAAGAATTCAGTGAATTTAAAGAACACAGATACAAATCAAAGGACTGAATCAAGATAGGGATAAACGTCTGAATGAATTCAGAAAAGAGAAATATTGGAGAATACTTAGGCTGAAATGAAGAATGAAGTGAAACACTCAGAACACCAATTAGAAATGACAGGAGAAAGCCTCACCAATAGGATGAATGAAATGGACAACAGAATATCAAGACTGGAAGATAAAGTAGACGAATTAGACCACTCAAGCA
>NW_008352267.1:13402098-13402817 GCF_000622305.1 Nannospalax galili
GCATACAGGAAGGAGAAGAATCCCAAGATAATGGCATGGACCAGATCTTCAACAGAATCGTGGAAGAAAATTTCCTAAACTTAAAGACAGACATGCCCATACAAATACAAGAAGCATATAGAACACCAAATAGACAGGACCCGAAAAGAAACTCTCCATGGCTCATTATACTAAAAACACTAAACATACAGAACAAAGAGAGAATACTGAAAACTGCAAAAGAAAAACAAGTCACATATAAAGGAAAACCCATCAGGATTACAGCTGACTTTTCAGTGCAAACTATGAAAGCCAGAAGAGCCTGGACCAAAGTATTCCCAGTTGTAAATGACCACAGATGACAAGCCAGGTTACCTTACCCAGTCAAAATGTCTATTATACTCAAAGGTGAAAGAAAAACCTTCCACGACATAAATAGGCTGAAAGAATTCATGTCCAAAAAACCAGCCCTTCAGAGAGTACTTGAAGCAATACCAAGAGGTGAAGAAAGGAACAACTATACCTAAGGGGTTACAGAAAGAAACTCAATGAAGGTTTAACTATAGAAATGCACAGCTACACCAAGAATGTGAACAGAAATAAAAATAAAAGGATTGAATACAAATCTTTCATTAATAGCTTTTAATATCAATGGACTGAACTTCCCAGTCAAAAGACACAGACTAGTTGAATGGAGTAGGAAACAGAACCTACCTTTTTGCTGTCTTCAAGCAATTCAT
>NW_008352267.1:13403265-13403776 GCF_000622305.1 Nannospalax galili
GAAAACCATGATGGAGGGGTGAGACAATGTGAAAGATAAACAATGCCTAGCTAGTTTTGAAAACCAGAGAGAACCATATTAGTCCTACAACCTACTGACAAATTATACATAGCAGATCAAGAAATGTGTGTCTAGTTAAGGTTTCTCTGAGAACAACTGGTCTTTGCCTAAGATTTGTCTACATGACCCACAGTAATTAAAAATACCTGACTGGTGGAACTAACCTTCTTGGGTGTTCAACAGACATACTATGAGGTCTATAATAATTTGGTCAGAGGGACATAAAGGACGGTTTTTGCTCCTTGCCCTCCTAGGTTGACTAGTTCCAGGGGATTATGAGCATCTCTCAAAATGTCCTATAATGGTGGCGGGTCACCTGTCCTCTTGATCAAGGAGGCCGAGGAGACCCCACCAGATGGACTTGAACCAGTGTCCTGTCTATGGAGAGGAGGGTTAACACAGAGGAATCATTTCCTCCATGCTCCCAAGTGAAGCCAACCAAGGTGGAGCA
>NW_008352267.1:13404250-13404460 GCF_000622305.1 Nannospalax galili
TGGCTGGGGGTTCTGACTACAAAGCAGACAGTAGCAGGGATATCAGAGTATAAGGGCTCTAGTGGGGGGAGGGAGGCTATGGGAGGTTGCTACCTGGGAAGTGGGTCTATTAAAAAAAATTCTTCAAAGAATAAAAATTTGCTCCTTAATAACTAGTAGATGTGAAAAACATTACCATTGAAATCTACCTGATGACTTTATATCCATGCT
>NW_008352267.1:13404633-13411536 GCF_000622305.1 Nannospalax galili
AAAACTCATTCAATTTTATGTATTATAGGGCTTATACTGAGTTCAATATTGTATAACTGTATTAATTCAACTGTAAACCTAATAATTTACAGCCAATTTTGAAAGAGAAGCATCTTACCTCTGGAAATTGTTATTGAACATGTCAATGCTGTTGTAACGAAATGCCTCTTTTAATAATTTGGTTATGAAATAAATAATTAAAAATAATAATTAGTATATGTGAAAAACATTACCATTGAAATCTACCTGATGACTTTATATCCATGCTCAGATGCCAAGGAGCTCAGAAATTAGCCAACTGTCACTAGTAATAATCAGATATATAGAGATTAGAAACACATGTGCAAACATCTTAATGTCAATTGCATTGAAAATGAATTTTTCTGTATGAAACTGTGTATTTTGATAATGAATTGGAGATCTTTTTAAAGGCTAAAACTTCATTTAATTTTATGTCTTATATGGTTTATACTGAGTAAAATATTGTATAACTGTAACAATTCAACTGTAAACCTAAAAATTTACAGTCAATTTTGAAAAAGATGCATCTTAGCTCAGAAAATTGTTATTGAATACATAAATGCTGTTGTAATGAAGTGCTTCTTCTAAGTATGTGTTTATTAAATAAATAATAAACTGAAAAGAAAAGAAACAAAACCTGTCTTTTTGTTGTCTGCAAGGAACTCATCTCACTTTCAAGGACAGGCACTACCCTAAGGTGAAAGTTTGGAAAAAAAGTATACCAGTGAATGGTACTAAGAAAAAAGCAGGTGTTGCATTTCTAATATCTGATAAGATAGACTTTACACTAAAACTAATCAGAAGGGATAAAGAGGGCCACTTCATTCTGATCAAAGTAACAATAGACCAAGAAGATATTAAAATTATGAACATATATTCACCAAACTCTGGTGAACCTAAATTCATAAAAATGGTACTACAGGACTTTAAGACCCAGATTAATCCCAAGTCATTAATAGTAGGGGACTTCGATACCCCATTGTCTTCATTAGATAGGTCAACAGGACAGAGGATTAACAGAGACAATACCATATATCAAATGAACCTAACAGTCATCTACCGAATATTCCACCCAAGTACCTAAGAATATACTTTCTATTCAGTGACCCATGGAACTTTCTCCAAAATCGACCATATACTGGGGCACAAAACAAACCTCAACAAACACAAAAAGATTGAAATAATTCCATGCATTCTGTGAGACCACAATGCAATAAAGCTTAAAATCAACACCAGAAGAAACCCCAGTAACTACATGAACACATGGAGATTAAACAACACACTCCTGGATGATGAATGGGTCAAAGGAGGAATTAAAAAAGAAATAAAAGTATTCCTGGAACTAAGTGAAAAAGACAATACAACACAACAAAACCTCTGGAACACTTTGAAAGCAGTCCTTAGAGGGAAGTTTATTGCTCTAAGTGCTAAGTGTCAAAAAATCAGAAAGAACAAAAATAAATGACTTAACATTGTAAGTGGAGACACTTGAAAAGCAACAACAAATGAAACCTGTGCTGGATAGCTTTAGTGTCAACTTGACACACCTGGGTTGAGGGAGCCTCAATTGGGGAATTTCCTCTACTGGACTTCCCTGTCGCCATGTCTGTGGGGCATCTTCTTGATGACTGATGTGGGAGGGCCCAGCCCACTGTGGGTGGTGCTACCCCTGGGCAGGTGGGCCTATGTAGCATAAGAAAGCAGGTTGAGCAGGGGCCAGGGGAGCAAGCCAGTAAGCAGCATTCCTCCATGGCCTGTTACTTTAAAAATCTATATGCTACTAAATTTGAAAACCTAAAAGAAATGGATGGGTATCTAAAAGCATGGGAACCACCAAAACTAAACCAAGAAGAGATTAACAGCTCAAACAGATGTAAGGAAATTGAAACAGTATATAAAACCTCCCAACTAAAAAAAGCCAGGACCACATGGATTTACAGCAGAATTCTACTAGACATTTAAAGAAGATCTACATTCAATACTACTTCATTTATTCAAAAAGATAGAAATGGAGGGAGAACTTCCAAATTCCTTCTTTTAAGCCAGCACCACTCTAATACCAAAGCAAAGCTAGGTAAAGATACAACCAAAACAGAAAACTATAGACCCATATTCTTAATGAACATAGATTCAAAAATTCTCAACAAAAGACTTTCAAACCGCATACAGACACACATCGAAAAGATCATCCATCATGATCAAGTCCACTTTATTCCAGAAATGGAGGGATAGTTTAATATACATAAGTCAATAAAAATCATAAATCGTGTAAAGGTCTCAAAGAGAAGAACCACATGGTCATCTCAATAGGTGCAGAGAAAGCTTTTGACAAAATTCAACATGCATTTATGTTCAAAGTCCTAGAGGGATTTGAACTGGAGGGAACATACCTCAACATAATAAAAGCCATATATAACAAATCCACAGCCAACATCATTTTAAATGGAGAAAAACTGGAAGCATTCCCATTGAAATTAGGAGCCAGACAAGGGTGTTCACTATCTCCACTCCTCTGTAACGTAGTACTTGAAACTCTTGTGAGAGCAATAAGACAAGAGAAGGAAATTAAAGGGGTAATAATTGGAAGAGATCAAATTATCCCTTTTTGCAGACCAAATGATATATCTAAGAGACGCCAAAAATTTCACCAGAAAACTCGTAGAAATTATTAACATGTTCAGTAAAGTGGCAGGTTACAAAGTTAACCTACAAAAGTCTGTAGCTTTTCTATATACCAATAACAAGCAATCAGAGAAAGAGCACATGGAAACACTCCCCTTCACAACAGCTGCAAAAAGTAAAATAAAATATCTTGGAATAACCTCATCAAAGACATTAAAGAGCTCTACAATGAAATATTTAAATCTTTAAAGAAAGAAATTGAGGAAGACATCAGAAGAAGGAAGGACCTCCCATGGTCATGGAAAAATATTGTGAAAATGACCATCCTACCAAAAGTCATATATAGATTCAATGCAATGCCAATCATAATCCCCAAGACATTTTTCACAGAATTGGAAAAAAAAAATCTGAAGATTCACATGGAAGCGCAAAAGATCTCAGATAGCCAAAGCAACCCTGAGCACTAAGGGCAATAATGGGGGGATTACTGTACCAGATTTTAAACTATATTACAGAGCTATAGTCATAAAAACAACATGGTACTGGCACAAAAATAGACCCATAGATCAATGGAACAAAATTGAAGACCCAAGTATGAGTACATGCAATTTCAGCCACCTGATATTTGACAAAGGGGCCAAGAATATTCACTGCAGTAAAGACAGCATATTCAGCAAATGATGCTGACAAAACTGGATCTCCACCTGTAGAAGAATGAAACGAAACCTCTATCTCTCACCTTTTACAAAAGTCAACTCCAAATGCATCAAAGACCTCAATGTGAAGCCTGAAACTGTGAAACTGTTAAAAGAAAACATTGGCAATAACCTACAAGATATAGGTGTGGGAAAGGATTTTCTAAACTGGACATCAGTTGCTCAGGAAAGAAGATCAAGAATCAACAAATGGGACCTCATTAAACTAAAACACTTCTGTACATCAAAGGAGGCAACCAGGGAAGTGAACAGAGAAAACCCACAAAATGGGAGAAGATCTTCACCAGTGACACATCTGACAGAGGTTTAACATCCAGGATATATAACAAGCTTGAGAAACGAAGAATCAGGAAAGGAAGTAACCCAATTAAAAGATGGGCTAAGGAGCTGAACAGATGTCAAAAGAAGAAATAAATACAGCTAAGAAGCATCTTAAAAAATGTTCGACATCACTAGTAATTAGGGAAATGCAAATTAAAACTACTTTCAGATTTCATTTTACCCTAGTCAGACTAGCAAAGATCAAGAGAACAAATGATACCAAATGTTGGAGATGATGTGGGGAAAGGGGAACAGTCATCCACTGCTGGTGGGACTGCGAACTTTTAAAACGCCTATGGAAAGCGGTGTGGCAAATTCTTAAAAAGGTACAATTGAAACTACCATTTGACCCAGTTATACCACTCCTTGGCATATACCCAAAGAGACACTTGTACATCCATGTTTGTTGCTGCTCTTTTCACAATAGCTAAGAGATGGAAGCAACCTAAGTGTCTCTCAATTGACGGTGGATAATGAAAATCTGATTCATTTATATGATGGAATTTTTCTCAGCCATAAAGAAAGATGAAATCATGAAATTTGCAGGTAAATGGATGGAACTAGAAACTGTTATACTAAGTGAAGTAACACAGACTCAGAAAAAAAGAAGATGTATGTTTTCCCTCATATGTGGAACCTAGCATCAACTTCTGATAAGTGAATATGTATCCAGACATAATTACAGGAACCAGGATGATGAAAAGGAACCAGGGAGATAAAGGAAAAGAAAGATTCTGAAAGACAAACAGTAGGAAACAGGTGTGAATAAGGGAGATATGGATAAAAACGGGTTTATTTTAAGGGGAGAAGGGGAGGGAAGGTTATGTAAGGAAACTAGGAGATAAAGGGAAAGAAGGAGCTCAAGAGAAGTGGGATCATAGAAGGGTATTATTAAGGGAGAAACGGGAAAAATGTGGGCACCTTAAATGGGGAAACCATTGTGGAAGGGTTAGACAATGCAGGAGATAAACAATGCTTAGCTAGTTTTATTAAAAAAAATAGAGGAAAGCATATTAGTCCAACAATCTACTCACAAATTATACATACAAGTAGATTAAGGACTATAATATATGTCTATGCAAGGTTTATTTGAGAATGTTTGGTCTTTGCCCAAGCTCTATCAACATGGCACACCGTAATTAAAAGTAACAGACTGGTGGAACTAACTTGGATGTTTAACAGCCATACTTTGAGGCCTACACTAATTTGGTCAGAGGGACATAAGGGACAGTTTTTTCTCCTTGCCCTCCTAGGTTGACTAAGTTCCAGGGGACTATGAGCATCTCTCAAAATGTCCTGTAACTGTGGAGAGTCACCTGTGCTCTTGATCAAGGAGGCCATGTAGACCCCATCAAATGGACTTGAACCAGTGTCCAGTCTACAAAGGGGAGAGTCAACTCAGAGGGAATATTTCCTCCATTCTTCCAAGTGCAGCCAGCCATGGTTGAGCAGGACCTTTGACTTATCTTCACATAGATGGAACTGTTAAAAGAAAGGGGCCAGGGGCTCTTCCCACGCTCATGTGACCCCCGAGGAACAGAGCACCAAATGACCTTAAGAGTAAAAATGAATTGGTTTATCTAGGCCAACTGTATAGTCTTAGACACCCATAAGGAAAGTATAACCAAAGATTAAAGGGGTCAACATAATTTTTTAAGAGTACATGTTTATAGCTAAAGGCTACATAACAAGAAACAATGCCAGACTGGAGATACTTTCCTTTGAGTTGTTGGCCACGGTGCCCCAAGAGACTCCCAGACAGTAACCCATTATAGAACTGAGAAAATGAACAGCAAATCCCAATCTTATCTAAAGGAATATTGACAACTGATTGCTGCTAGATGATGAAGAGCTGATCTTCCTAAAATGAGGAGCTCTAGATAGGCTGACTAGATTCAGTGGATGGAGAAGCACTGGGGAATGGCTGGGGGTGCTGACAACATAGTGGACAGTAACAGGGATGACAGAGTATATGGACTCCATTGGAGTGGGGGAGCCTATGGGAAGGTGCCATTTGGGAAGTGGGTGTATAGATGAATAAGATTGTTTGGAATGTTCTGTATGAAATACACCCCCCTCAAATCAACAAATTTAAAAAATTAGGCATATTTGAGGAAGTAGGATAAGAATTTGCTTCATGTTAGTAGAGGTGGAAAAACATCGTCATTGAAATGCACCTGATGACTTTATAGCCATACTTGGGTGCCAAGGATCTGAGTATAACTGACTGTTACTAGTAATAATCAGATATCTAGAGATTAGAGATGCATGTGCAAACATCTAAGTGTTAGTAGCATTAAAAATGAGTTTTTCTGTATGAATATAGATTGTAAAATGAAATGGAGATCTTTTATAAAAGTTAAAGCCTCATTCAATTTTATTTCATAGGGTTTATACTGAGTTAAATATTGTATAACTGTATTAATTCAACTGTGAACCTAAAAATTTACAGCCATTTTTGAAAGAGATGTATCCTTGCTCTGGAAATTGTTGTTGAATATGTTAAAGATGTAATGAAATGATTCTTCTAAAATTATGCAGGAAAACCCTCCTGCTAAGTCAGTCTGAGCAAGGGCCCAAGGCTAAAGGAGCTACATGGGCTTTGCAAGGACAATGGTAAGCCAAGGCCTAGCCCACTAGCTACACAGCTGTCACTGAGAGCACAACAGGCTTTGGAGTGCAGTCCAGGAGGCACTGGAGAGCCAGGAGGAACACAGGACTGAAAACGGTAGTTCATCAGCATCCCTGTCCTCACAAGTCCCTAGCTACCCCCTCCCAAAAGGAATAAACAGGGCTGGAGAGATGACTCAGTGGTTAAGGGCACTGACTGCTCTTGCAGAGAACCCGGGTTCGATTCCCAGCACCCACATGGCGGCTACAACCGTCCTTAACTCCGGTTCCAGGGGAAATCTTCTGACCTCACTGCATTGCACGACCTGGGTGCACTCACATACATGCAGGCAATACAGTTATACACATAAAATAAAAATAATAAATAAAATATTTTTTAAAAGGTGGCAGCTTTCATTGGTACTGGAGACATGACTCAGCGGTTAAGAACACTGGTTGTGCTTGCAGAAGACCTGGGTTCGAATCCCAGCACCCACATGGCAGCTAACAGGAGTCTGTAACTCCAGTTCCAGGGTATCTGACAGCCTCTTCTGACCTGGGGCCGGGGGAGATTGCATAACATGGGTGCACTTACCTACATGCAGGCAATACA
>NW_008352267.1:13411710-13420266 GCF_000622305.1 Nannospalax galili
TTGTCTGCCAAGCTATAGCCACTTTTGAAAGAGATGTATCTTTGCTCTGGAAATTGTTATTGAATATGTTAATGCTGTAATAAAATGCTTCCTTTAATCATGTGGTTATTAAATAAATAATTTTTAAAAAGATAAATAAATTTGGGAAGTTGTGTATAGATACTCTGAAAAATCAATCCAAATAAGGACAATACATCAGTAATAGCTAAATACAATTAAATTGCAATTTCAAATGGCTGGACAATAAACATTCAGATATCTTATTTTTCTATAATCCCCCCCCCAAATATCCAATATAACTCCAATATATAGAGAATGGAAACGGTCAATAATTCCATGCCTTTTCTTTCTGTCTACATAAGCAAACCAATGTATAAATACATTTTTAATATAAAATAAAGAGCAAGGTCAGGTTATTTTCAAAGATCCTAACAAGTCAAAAAAACAACATATCAAACTCCTTTTGCCACTTTATTTACCTCTCCTTAGTCTAGATGGAGCCTGCAGTAGGAAATACTACAAAATTGAGATAAGGAAGTGAAAGATTTACTAAGTAAAAAGGAATTCATTTATTTACATTAATTCATTTATTACTACTTTTATTTAGCACTCCGTTCTCTGGCTTCCATCTCTGTAATGAAATAATAAATGCATTTACATTCTTCTTTTCACTTAATCTGTGGATTTATTAGAACCTTGTTATTTTCCACACCAGTAGATGGCATTCTTATTCTTGTTTTTATTTTAATAGTCTAGGTTCATGATAAATGTACTGCCCATTTAGCTCTTTTAATCGAAGTTTAAGATAACTGAATTCTGGTGTCCACAGAAAGGGGAGATGCATACTCAAAAGAGGGATAAAAATGCAAAATTTGGAGAATTGAAATGTGTAAAAAAGTACATGGTTGATTCTTGGTTTTTCCACTTTACTGGCTAGTGTCCAGCTGAGTAGGACAGGAATTTTTGGCCTGAGAAGATATAAAGGTGGTCATGCAAAGCACCCCACCTCTGCAGTGTGGCACAGTTCTAATGGGCTCTCTGCCACTTCTGGTTGTGGCCTCGGGCCTTCCTACTGTCTCTTCTCCCTATCTCTCTGTGCAGAATGACTTCTGGGTAAGGGAAAGAAACCTTTAGGGACTTAGGCTTGTGTGTTGGCCACTTTGGAGATGCCCCTGGTTCACCTAGGTGCTATGGTCCCCATAGGTCTGCTGAGATCTGTTCTATAGCACTGTCAGGGATTCCTGTCCTAGACTATAGGTCCTAAGTATTCTGATCTCAGCCACAGCCCTCATTCTCTTCCTGTTTAGCTATCTATCCCATAAGCTCTGATTCAGGGTCACCTTACCCTGAACTGGAAAATCCATGATTTGCTACTCTTAATGCCTTCCAGATACTCTGCTTCCTAACAATAGCTGTAAATGTCTATTCTGTCACATATTCCATGTGCAGCATAAGCAACCTTGGGATTACCATTCTTACTTGCTGCCTATATGTGCCACACTGCTCTGTCTATTCCACTGTGATTACCACATTATGGGTGGCAGCATAAGGCAAAGTAGCATCTTCCAATCAGATCTGTTGAGAACTTCCTTTGATTTCTTTCTTTGCTATACAGTATCTTTGCCTTAGGTCAGTGTCGTGGCCAATGTTCCACTTTTATGTAGCAAATATTTTGTGATACCTACTTGAGTATAAATATTAAAGCAGTACTTTAACTTTATTATAAAGGAGAAATAAAAGGAAAAGATTTTTTTTTCAAAAACAATGTTTGACCCATATGTAGAATCACTACAAATTCCATAGCCATAGGCACAGACTGATGTGAATGCCCTATTGTTTACTCAAATATCATGAGAAGTATGGTTTTTCAAAACTGAACACTCGATAAAAAAATCTGAGTATAAATATGATATACTCATTGCTGGCTCGCTAACTGCCACCTAGAAGTCCACAAATACTAAAATGGAACAAATAATGCTGTGTGTATCTGTAAAACAAAACTAGATGATTATAAATATATGCTCATAAATGTGATGGTGTACAAAAGTTCTGTGGGACACAGAATAAATATTCTTTGTACTGGACTATCTCAAACATGTCTCAAACAAGACATGCAGGATTCTATTCCCCTGCCTAGTAATAGCCAATAAGGTGTCAATAAATGCCCAACCCAATTTCTAAAACCTTCTTCAAGTGGCGGTAGGATCCTCATGGAGGCACATTGTTCCAAACCCCTTCCCATGAAAGAAATTTGTGTTCTTTCTTAGATCTGCAGATCACAGCTCAGATAACACACCATGGGATGAAACTTTATTCATATGCTTCTGAGAACCCTAAAATCTATGCTATGAAACTTCTTGGTACAAGTCACCCCATTATTGATAAATCTGGCTGTTCCTGATTTGCCTGGACTTTTGTTTGAAAACCACAGTACCACACTATATTGTCTTCTAGTCCTGCCTCAGTTGTTGTTGTTGTTGTTTGTTTGTTTGTTTGTTTTTTGAGACAGGGAAACCCTGTAGCCCCACCTGGCCTGGAAATGCTATGTAGACTAGGCTGGCCTTGAACTCACAGATATGCCTGCCTCTGCCTCCTGATTGCTGGGATCAATGATGTGTGCTACCATGCCTGCTGAGTGCCTCAGTTGTTTATCCAGAACTCTCCTATACTATTATTACTGTAAGAATTACAGTAAATCATTGAATAATTTTTTTGGATTATTGTTTATGCAAATCAATTTATGAAGGCTTGACTGTGTGTCACTTGAATGAAGTAACACACGAATTTCTTTACCTGTAAGTTCTATAAGGTGGGGCTCTTATTAAAACTACAGCCACCTCAAGAGGCCCAGCCAAAGAAACTTTTCAGTTATACCCAAAACTCCTTTAAGGATTCAAGGGGGCTATGGCTTTCCTTGATTTCCTTTTCACTTGTTGGGCTTTGATTACTGCATTTTTCTGTTCTTTCTTGATATGAATATTTTCATTGCTAAGTCTCCAAATACCAACTTGGAACAATCAATCTTGTCTAAAACCAGATAATAAAGTAAATTAAACATGTAAAACAAAATTGGAAACAGTTTTACCTTCTTCTCTTGATGTAGCAAGTCTTAAGGCTAAAGAAATTCATGTCTTCTATGCAAAATTAGAAAAAAAAAATCTGTGTCAAGAGAAATTTTTATGATCTAATCCTTTTTGAGTTCTTCTGATCTACCTAAATGTTATCCTTTCTAAATCAAGAAAAGAACCTTCAGGGTAATGGTTGAGTTGTGAATGATAAAATCTATATGTGTATTAGGGAGAGAATGCATATGTAGCAATTGACTTAACAAGGTGTGCAGCCCCATGCACATTTATGTCTGAGATTCAAATCAAGCCCTTAACAGGCAAGATTGTTTAATATAAATGAGAAATAGGCTTTATCCTGCCATAATGACCTGAAGTCTCTCAGACATGACTCTCCACAGACCGATCACTCCACAGAAAGGTTGGCCAGCTCGCTGAAGCCGTTATCTTTTATTTATGCAGATCAGATTGTGACAATCCTTGGAATTCTTTGTTTTATCTCTCTCTTTTTAAAATCCTCCTGATATTCTCCTTTCTTTTTGTTTCTGCATGGCAACTCCCCAAAGAAGCATTTTCATGACTTTCTAAGTCATTGAATAAAAATATTAGAGTATAATTTGGTTAGCTTATATTACTCCACAAAGAAAAGAAAACTGTTTTAATTTTGGAGGCTACTAGATAAAGGAGGAAGAGAAAATTTCTTCTTCTTCTTTTTTTTTTTTTAAAACCACACAGGGATCTATGTACTGTGCCAACATACTAACCAGCACCAAATCCCAGTAGTTTACACTTTCATTATTTAACATGCCCTCTGGAGTTTTGGATGTGGCTCAGAAAAGAAAACTTAAACAAACTTCTTACATATGACCTTAATTTCAATGGATTTGCCTTAAAAAGCCTATCTTTCTTCTTTTTAGGGTTCCCGTTAGTCAATATTAGCTACATATTCATGAGTGAGAATTTAAATAGCATACTTTTAATAAAAAAGTATAGTGGATATTTTTTCTTATGCGTGTGCGTCCAGTGATCCTGCCCTCTGGGGAGGGGTGGTATTCAACAGTAGGAGTTGAAAGAAGCAGAAAAGAATGTTATTTTTGAATGTGGCAGTTTAGTTTCCATTGCATATTACTTTTTCTTTTTCTTTTTTTTCTCCTGTTCTTTTTTGCTTTCATCTGAGCCAAGTAGCAAGCAAGAAGCCCACTGAGAGATCAGGCAAGAGCCATGGTAGGAAGACTTTTCCCAGCTGATTCAGGGCACTGCTGAATCCAGCTGACATCCTACTCCTGCGTTTAATCCACAAACATTTTATTGAATCTAATTAGGTTTCAGCTACCACACTAGATATTGCCACAGATATAATAACCTAATACCTTTCTTGCCTTTATTCATCCATGTGCTAAATATTTACCATGCATTGGCAAAGCATTATTAGCTAGCAGTCCCAGCTGTCTTTCCAGTCTGGTGTAGAAGTCAACTAGAGTAAGTGGTGGTAGATGTCACAGAGCAGCCAAAGGGTACTGCTGTTGTAAAGTGAAAGTACTGGGTGCTGTGGGTGCATTAACTACAGCATTGTGCATGTGCAGAGACCAGCAAAATTTTCTCTGAGCAATAAAATTTCTGTTGAGATTGAAAGCTAGAGACCGAGTTAGACCTTGGGATGGTAAGGAACCGAAATATACCAGGAAAATAGACAACCTGAATGAAAGTTGAATATACTGAGGAGTTTGGTGCAGCAGAGGAACCCAAAGAAAATTCAGGCAAGATTCAATCCCTTTTTCTCCTTGAGATAGTGAGCTGGGAGGACTGCTCCTAAATGTTTGTGGCAGTCTTCAGTGACAGAGGTGATTTGTGTTAGGAGAGGCTTGCCATATGTAATCCACATTTTTCCCACATTAGAGTGGGGAAGCCCCTTCTAGTCAAAGGGAGGATAGGCACAGGGGAGTTCAGAAAGTAAATCCTTTGGCATGGAAGTAATATAAAGAATTGGCAGCACGTCAAATATTAATTGATGATAAGAAGGAAATGTTTCTGCGCAAGCAAGGAGTCACTGGGCTTCTGAAAGCAGATATGAACTGCGCTGCAGCTTCTTAGTCATTATTAACAGTGAACTGAAAATGAGGTTATAGTTGCTGGTATAAGGCTGGAAATTGAGAACATGGGATTTGGGGTAGGAATAGTTCTTCGGAGAATAGAGGAAAAATGGAGCTGAATTGTCGAGTGTTATAAGTTCAAGACAGCCAGAGACTGGGGGTTGTTGTGAAGGCTTCACTTGTAGCGCTCATTCAACTTTTTACTGTCAGTGATTCATGGCAAGTTGACACCTCCATTTGCAACTGAAGGTGGAAGCCTTGTAATTTACTTAATACCCAATTTCCTATCATCTCCTCCTCTATGATCATCAGAAAACCGTTCTTGTTCACAAGAAAGGAAAGTGCACTGAGATGTGGTTATGATTTAGAGTGAGGTGTCACGGAGTTGTCCTGGAAGAGGATTAGATTACCTAAGCATATTGAGAAAAGAAGGTAATTTTTTTACAATATACAAAAATTCAGTTTTATTTATATAAACTCAGAAAATATTCCAAAAATAAATTTAAGAATATAAATTCATTTATAATAGCATCAATATAATAAAAATCTGAGAATTTTTTTCCTTTTTAAAAAAATTATTTAATAACCACATGATTAGAAGAAGCATTTCATTACCGCTTTAACATATTCAATAACAATTTCCAAAGCAAAGATACATCTCTCAAAAGTGGCTGTAAATTTTTAGGTTCACAGTTGAATTAATCCAGTTATACAATATTGAACTAACTATAAACCTTATGGTGTAAAATTGAATGAGGTTTTAATCTTTAAAAAAGATCTCTATTTCATTTAAAAATATACTAGTTCCCACAGAGTCATTTTTAATGCTAGTTATTAGCATTAAAATGCTAATAACTTATCACTTAGATGTTTGCACATGTGTCTCTAATCTCTATGTATCTGATTATTACTAGTCACAGTCAGTTATACTTGGATCCTTGGCACCTGAGTATGGATATAAAGTCATAGGTAGATTTCAATGGTGATGTTTTTCACCGCTACTAATTAACATGATGAAATTTTTATCAGCAGACCACCAGAGAGTTCTGGCCTCACTCTGGCCTCCCTCTGGCATAGGGTTGACAACACACAGGACTGCCTGTGAGAGCCTGGATCCTGCCTCCACATGGTGAATGTACCCGACCGAAGCCTGAGTTTACCCGACTGGAACCTGAATTGGGCTTCTGTGGGTACCCCTGAAGAGCTGATCTGAAGCCATCAGGTCCATCCAAAATAAACCCGAGAGAACCTGAACCCTGTACCAACCAGCTTTACATAACCAATAAAGAAAGGATCTAGGTACCTGGATAATACAAACAGAAGCATACAACAACTTAATTCTCATATCAGAATCATAAACAACAAAAGAAATTCACATGCCAAAACCACAACGAAAGTATAATAAAATGGAAAGCCAAAACACTATGTCCCCACCAAACCCCACGAATGCTATAGAAGAGTTCTACAAGGAGAATCCCCTAGAGATAACCCAGGACAATGAATTTAAAAGAACAATGATAAACATGATCAAGGAATTCAATGAATTTAAAGAACACACAAACAAACAAATCAAAGAGCTAAAAGAAGATAGTGATAAATGTCTGAATGAATTCACAAAAGAGATAAAACATTGAAGAAAACTCAGGCAGAAATGAAGAAGGAAATGCAAAACTCAATAAGCCAACTTGAAAAAACAGGGGAAAACCTCACCTCTAGAATGAATGAAATGGAAAACAATACCAACACTGGAGGATAAAGTTGAAGAATTGGACCACTCAAGCAAAAAGTATGGAAAATATAAAAAATCGCAGGAATGGAATATGCAAGAGATGTGGGACACCATAAAAAGACCAAATCTATGAATCATAGGAATAGAGGAAGGAGAAGAATTTCAGGTTAATGGTGTTGACCAGATCTTAAACAGAATTGTGGATCTTCAACAGGATTATAAAAGAAAATTTCCCTAAAGTAAGGAAAGACATGCATATAGAAATACAGGAAGCACACGGAACACCAAATAGGACCAGAATAAACTCCCCATGACATATGATAGTAAAAACACTAAATGTATAGAACAAAGAGAGAATACCGAAAGCAGCAAAAGACAAACAACAAGACACATACAAAGGAAAGCCCATCAGAATTTCAGTTGACTTAGTGCAAACTATGAAAGCCAGAAGAGCCTGGACCAAGGTATTTCCAGTTCTACGTGACAATAGACATCAGCCCAGAATACTATACCCAGCAAAAATGTCTATTAAAGTTGAGGGGGAAAGAAAAATCTTCCATGACATGAATAGCCTGAAGGAATACATGTCCACAAAACCAGCCCTCCAAAGAATACTTGAAGCAATACAGAGAGTAGAGAGAGAAACAACTATACCCTAGGGGCAATGAAAGAAAATAAGCAAAGATATAATCTAGGAAACACAAAATTATGCAGAGAACACAAACAGCAATCAAAATAATGGCAACCAGCACACACCTTTCAATAATAGCCTTTAACCTTAAATATCAATGGATTGAACTCCCCAGTCAAAAGACACAGGCTAAGTGAATGGATTAAGAAACAAACTCCATCTCTTTGCTGTCTGCAAGAAACCCATCTCACCTTCAAGGACAGGCACCACCTTAACTACCTTAAAAGGATGGAAAAGAATATTCCAATCAAATGGCACTAAGAAACAAGCAGGGGTTGCAATTCTAATATCTGACAAAATAGACTTCAAAGTAAAACTGATCAGAAGAGATAAGGAGGGTCACTTTATTCCGGTCAAAGGAACAGTTAACCAAGAAGATATTACAATCCTTTACATATACACAACAAATTCTGGTGCACCCAAATTCATAAAAACAACAGTACAGGACTTTAACACACAGATTAACCCCAACTCAGTAATAGCAGGGGACTTCAAAACCCCACTGTCTTCATAAGACTGGTCAACTGCACAAAGAATAAATGGAGAGATGTCTGAATTAAATGATCATTTAGGTCCATCAAATGGACCTAACAGACATCTTTTGATTATTCCACCCAAACACCGAAGAATACACTTTCTACTCAGCACCTCATGGAACTTTGTTTCAAAGACTGACCACATACTGGGCCACAAAACAAACCTCAAGAAATACAAAAATATTGAAATAATTCCATGCATTCTATTAGACCACAAAGCAATAAAGCTCAAAATCAACAGTGGAAGAAGCCCTAGTCACTACACAAACTCATGGTGATTGAACAACACACTCCTAAACAATGAGTGGGTCAAAGGAAAAATTAAGAAAGAAATAAAAGAATTCCTGGAATTCAATGTAAAGGACAATACAACACGACACAAACTCTGGGACACATTTAAAAGCAGTCCTAAGAGGGAAGTTTATAGCTCTAAGTGCCTACATTA
>NW_008352267.1:13420416-13434764 GCF_000622305.1 Nannospalax galili
AACCCTTATCCCAGTTAACCAAAAGAAAGAAAGATCAAATCCAAATCAACAAAATCAGAGATGGAAGGGGAAACATCACAACAGACACCCAAAAGATCCAGACCATTATAAGGGAATATTTTAAAAAGCTATATGCTACTAAACCTGAAAATCTAAAAGAAATGGATGGATATCTGAAATCATGGGAACCACCAAAGTTAAACCGAGATCAACAGTTTAAACAGACCCATAACATATGAGGAAATTGAAACAGAAATACAAAGCCTCCCAACTAAAAAAAGTCCAGGCCCAGATGGACTTACAGCAGAATTCTACCAGACACTTAAAGAAGACCTCCAACCAATACTACTTAAGTTATTAAAAAAGATAGAAACAGGGAGAACTCCCAAATTCCTTCAATGAAGCCAGCATCACTCTAATACCCAAACCGGGTAAAGACACAACCAAAAAAGAAAACTATGGACCCATATCCTTAATGAACATAGATGCAAAAATTCTCAACAAAATACTTGCAAACCACATACAGACACACAACAAAAAGATCATTCACCATGATCAGGTAGGCTTTATCCCAGAAATGCAGGGATGGTTCAATATATGGAATTCAATAAATGTCATTAATCATACAAATGGACTCAAAGACAAAAACCACATTGTCATCTCAATAGATGCAGAAAAGGCTTTTGACAAAATTCAGCAATGCATTTATGTTCAAAGTCCTAGAGGGAATTGGACTGAAGTAATTATACCTCAAAATAATTAAAGCCATATACAACAAACCCACAGCCAATATATTTCTAAATGGAGAAAATCTGGAAGCATTCCCATTAAAATCAGGAATCAGACAAGGATGTCCACTATCTCCACTCCTTTTCAATATAGCTCTTGAAACTCTTGGTAGAGCAATAAGACAGGAGAAGGAAATTAAAGGAGTACTAATTAGAAGAGGTCAAACTATCACTTTTTGCAGATGATATGATACTATACCTAAGAGATCCCAAAAGTTCCACCAGAAAACTCCTAGAACTGATGAACACTTTCAGTATAGTGGCAGGTTATAAAATCAATCTACAAAAATCAGTTGCCTTTCTATATACCAATAATAAGCATTTGGAGATAGAATACAGGGAAATGCTCCCATTTACAATTGCTGCAAAAAATTAAAATATCTTGGAATAAATCTGACCAAAGACACTAAAGATTTGTACAATGAAAATTTTAAATCATTAAGAAAGAGATTGAGGAAGACACCAGGAGATGGAAGGACCTCTCATGCTCATGTATTAGAAGAATTATTATTGTTAAAATGACCATCCTACCAAGAGTCATATATAGATTCAATGCAATGCCAATCAAAATCCCCATGACATTTTTCACAGAATTGGAAAAATCTATCTAAATTTACATGGAGGCACAAAAGACCCCGGATAGCCAAAGCAACCCTTTGCACAAAGAGCAATTCTAGAGGGATTATTATACTAGATCTCAAAGTATAATACAGAGCCATAGTCATAAAAATAGCATGGTACTGGTGCAAAAACAGACATATAAATCAATGGAACATCACTGAAGACTCAAACCTGAGTACATTCTGTTTCAGCCACCTGATATTTGACAAAGGTGCCAAAAACACACAATGTAAGAAAGACACCATCTTCAGCAAATGGTGTTGGCAAAACTGGATCTCCACCTGTAGCAAGATACAGGTGTAGGAAAGGATTTTCTAAATCAGACAGAAGTTGCTCAGGAATTAAGGTCAGCAATCAATAATTGGGACCCCATTAAACTAAAAAGCTCTGTACAGCAAAAGAAACAATAAAAAAAAGTGAAGAGAAAACCCACCGAATGGGAAAAAATCTTGACCAGTGACACATCTGACAGAGATTTAACATCCAGAATATACAAAGACCTCAAGAAAGAAAGAATCGAGGAACCAAGTGTTCAACATCGTTAGTAATTAGGGAAGTGCAAATTAAAACCACCCTAAAGTATCACCTTACCCTAATCAGAGTGGCTAGGATCAAGAGAACAAATGATACCAAATTCTGGCGAGGATGTGGAGAAAGCGGAATGCTCAGTCACTGCTGGTGTGATTATAAACTCGTGAAACCTTTATGGAAAACAGTGTGGAGAACTCTTAATAAACTAAAAATGAACCTACCATATGACCTGGTTATACCACTCCTTGGCATATACCCAAAGCACTCATCCTATTGTAGAGACACTTGTAAAACCATGTTTGTTGCTGCTTTTTCCACAATACCTAAGAGATGGAAACAACCTAAGTGTCCCTCAACTGAGAAGTGGTTAACAAAAATATGGTATATTTACACAATGGAGTTCTATTGAGCAGTAAAGAAAGATTAAACAATCAAATTTGCAGGAAAATGGATGGATCTAGAAACTTATACTAAGTGAAAGCCAAGCAGGGTGGAAAAACAAATGACATACATTCTCCCTCATATGTGGCTCGTAGCACCAAATCTTTTTAAATTCTAGGTCTTTTTAATAAGATGATTCTATACAGTAGTCCCTCCTACATGAAATAACTACCATTATCATGACTTTGGCTAAGCCTGATCACTAAACATAAACATAGTCACAATTGGGCTTGTTGACAGTTGTGCTCATTTATTAAAGGAGCCAAGCAGGGTCACTGGACCCTCGCCTGAGTATCCAGCCACCCTTCCCAGCCAACTAGTCCAGCTTGAAAAACAAAAGAAAAATGAGGAAGAACCCAAAATGGATGCTTTTTGAAGCCCTTGTCAAGACACTCCAGTGGACTCTCATATGAACATTTGAAAATTGCCCTGTTCTGATTTTTTTTAGTTCCCTCTCTAGAACTTGTAATGTTAATTACTCTTGCCTTTACTTCACCTACACATCTATTCATGATTCAAGGACTCTGTTATCCACTTAGAGACCAAATATATGCAATCTGGGAGTCTTTTAGATAGACCCACTGAAGGGGTACTCCAATTGCCTTACCCTGCATCCCTGTTCAGCATGGAAAAAACCAGAGCGGTTTGAGTCCCTATTCCCTAGTGGCATTTTGGGTAACCCCTTTAGAGGATGGTGTGATAAGAATAGGAGATAGGAATTGGAAATGGCTAGGCAGTTAGGGTGAAAAGACCCCAAAGAAATGTAGCCAGTCTCTTGGCTAAAAGTCAAAACATCCTTGGACGTGTTAGCAACATACTCTGTTCCAAAGGCCAAAAATGTCAAAAATATTTGGGAGCGTGTATCTAATCCTTAAAAGATTTCAGGGTTACCTCTTCAGAGGGGAGAATGTTGGAGGGCAGGGAATAAGCATGGATTTGATCAAAACACCTTATATACATGTTAAAAAAAAAGACAAGAGATAGTGGACAACCTTGTTTGGCTCTTGATCTTAATGGGAATGCTTCCAGTTTTTCTCCATTTAGAATGATGCTGGCTGTGGGTTTGTTATATATGGCTTTTATTATGTTGAGGTATGATCCCTCCAGTCCAGTTCCCTCTAGGACTTTGAACATAAATAAATGTTTAATTTTGTCAAAGGCCTTCTCTGCATCTATTGAGATGACAATGTGGATTCTTGTCTTTGAGTCCATTTATATGATTAATGATGTTTATTGACTTGCATATATTGAATCATCCCTGCATTTCTGGGATAAAGCCTACTTGATATGATCTTTTTGATTTGTATCTGTATGCGGTTTGCAAGTCTTTTGTTGAGAATTTTTGCATCTATGTTCATTAAGGATATGGGTCTACAGTTTTCTTTTTGGTCTCGTATCTTACTTGGCTTTGGTATTAGAGTGAATGCTGGCTTCATAGAAGGAATTGGAAGTTCTCCCTCCATTTCTATCTTTTTAAATAAATTAAGAAGTTAAGTAGTATGGGATGTAGATCTTCTTTAAATGTCTGATAGAATTCTGCTGTAAATCCATCTGTTCCTGGGATTTTTTTTAGCTGTGAGGTTTTGTATTATTGTTTCAATTTCCTTATGTTTTATGGATCTGTTTAAGCTGTTGATCTCTTCTTGGTTTAGTTTTGCTGGTTCCCATGCTTTTAGATACTCGTCCACTTCTTTTAGGTTTTCAAATTTAGTGGTATATAGATTTTTACAGTATTCCCTTATAATGTTCTGGATCTTTTTGGTGTCTGTTGTGATGTTTCCCCTTTCATCTCTGATTTTGTTGATTTGGAAGTGATCTTTCTTTCTTTTGGTTAACTGGGCTAGCAATCTGCCAACCTTGTGTATCTTTTAAAGAACCAGCTCTTGGATTCGTTGACTCTTTGTATTGTTTTCTTTGTTTCAGTTTCATTAATTTCTGATCTGATTTTTGTTATTTCTTCTTGTCTGTTAGGCTTGTGTTTCATTTGTTGCTTTTCAAGTGTCTTGAGTTGCAATGTTAAGTCATTTATTTATGTTCTTTCAGATATTTTAATGTAGGCACTTAGAGCTATAAAATTCCCTCTAAGGACTGCTTTCGACGTGTCGCAGAGGTTTTTGTTGTGTTGCATTATCCTTTTCATTTAGTTCCAGTAATGCTTTTATTTCTTTCTTAATTTCTCCTTTGACCCATTCATCATTCAAGAGTGTGTTGTTTAATCTCCAGGTGTTCGTGTAGTTACTAGGGTTTCTTCCAGTGTTAATTTTAAGCTTTATTGGTTTGTGGGCTGACAGAATGCATGGAATTATTTCAATCTTTTTGCATTTGTTGAGGTTTGTTTTGTGCCCTAGTATATGGTCGATTTTGGTGAAAGTTCCATGGGGCACTTAATTGAAAGTATATTCTTTGGTGCTTGGGTGGAATATTTGGTAGATGTATGTTAGGCCAATTTGATATATGGTATTGTTTAATTCAGATGTCTCTTTGTTAATTCTCTGTCCTGTTGGCCTATCTAATGGAGACAATGGAGTATTGAAGTTCCCCACTGTTAATGAGTTGGTATTAATCTGGGTCTTGAAGTCTGGTAGTAGTGATTGTTGGGTGCACCAGAGTTTGGTGACTATATATTCATGACTGTAATATCTTCTTGGTATATTGTTCCTTTGATTAGAATGTAGTGGCCCTCTTTATCTCTTCTGATTAATTTTTGTTTAAAGCCTATTTTATCAGGTGTTAGAATCGCAACATCTGCTTTTTTCTTAGTACCATTCACTGGTATATTTTTGTCCATCCTTTCACCTTAAGGTATTGCCTATCCTTGAAAGTGAGATGAGTTTCTTGCAGACAACAAAAAGATGGGTTTTGTTTCTTAATCCATTCAACTACTCTGTGTCTTTTGATTGGGGAGTTCAGTCCATTGATATTAAAGTTATTAATGAAGGATATGTATTGAATTGTGTAAGTTTTATTTCTGTTCACATTCTTGTTATAGCTGTGCGTTTACAGTTATACCTTCATTGAGTTTCTTTCCATACCCCTTGGGTATAGTCGTTCCTTTCTTCAGCTCTTTGTATTGCTTCAAGAAGTCTCTGAAAGGCTGGTTTTGTGGATATGAATTCTCTCTGCCTATTTATATCATGGAAGATTTTTCTTTCCCCTTTGACTATAATTGGCATTTTGGCTGGGTAAAGTAATCTGGGTTGGCATCTGTGGTCATTTAGAACTGGAAATATTTTGGTCCAGGCTCTTCTGGCTTTCATAGTTTGCACTGAAAAGTCACCTGTAATCCTGATGGATTTTCCTTTATATGTGACTTGTTTTTCTTTTGCAGCTTTCAGTATTGTCTCTTTGTTCTGTATGTTTTGTGATTTTGCTATGATGTGCTGTGGACAGTGTCTTCTCTGGTCCTGTCTATTTGGTGTTCTATATGCCTCTTGTATTTGTATGGGCATGTCTTTGTTTAATTTTGGGAAAATTTCTTCTAAAATCGTGTTGAAGATCTGCTCTGTACCATTATCTTAAGATTCTTCTCCTTCCTGTGTCCCTATGATTTGTAAGTTTGGTCTTTTTATAGTGTCACACAATTCCTGCATATTCCAGTCTTGTGTTTTCTTAAATTTTTCATAATCTTTGCTTGTGTACTCTGATTGTCCACTCTATCTTTCAATCTTGATATTGTTTTCCATTTCATTTGTCCTATTGGTGAGGCTTTCTTTTGTCATTTCTAATTGGCTTACTGAGTGTTTCACTTCCTTCTTCATTTCATCCAGAGCATTCTTCAATATTTCTAACTCTTTTCTGTATTCATTCAGAAGTTTATCCTTATCTTTGTTCAGTTCTTTGATTTCTTTGAGTGTTTTTTAAATTCACTGAATTCTTTTAGCATGTTTATAATTTTTCTTTTGAGTTCCATGTCCTGTGTTATCTCTAGGGAGTTCTCATTGTACTCCTCTAGAGGACTGTTGGTACTTGGTGTGGGTATATTATCTTGGTTTTTATGTTATTTTTTTCTCTGTGATTTTGATTTGTGGATTTCTTCTGTAGTTTCTGATTCTTGTTTGAGACTCAAGCCTTCCTTTGTTCAGTTTAGGTCTGCTTCTTTTTATAAAATTTATGTACCTTTCTGGATTACTTGTTTGGCATGAAAAGTTGGTTGGTCTAGGCTTCAGGTTCTCTCTTTTGATTTTGTGTTGGAGTGGCCAAATTGCTTTCATCTTCAGGAGTTCCCACAGAGGCCCAAGTCAGATGAGGATCAGGTGGACTCAGTCTTTTTCCTAAGGTCTGGATCCCTCCAGGAAAGATGCTGCCCTCAGGAATTTGGGGGCTGGGCTGGCCTGGGAGCAGGGCCGAGGAAAGATGCTCGTCCTAGGAAGCTGGTGGCTGTGCCACCCAAGAATACAAAGGGAAGTGGAAGTGGGAAGAATCCCTGTGGGCTTCAGGGGACTGCTGGGAGGAACTGGGTTGGTCTGGTTGCAAAGGATCAAGATGCAGTGGGTACTCTGGGCTAAGAGGTCAGCCTCGGTGTTGGGGTGCCAAGAGAAGAAACGGGCCAGTACCTAGGCCAGAAGGAGTGTTGGGGTTGTGGAGCTGGGAGGGTGAATGAGGCTGGAGGAGTGAAGCACCTTGCTGCACTTACTCAGGAAAGGTGCTGGCACCAGGAAGACAGCCCAGGGATGCAAACGGAGGTGGGGGAGGGACCAGACCCAGAGGGCTCCTGAAGACTGCAGGAAGGGATTGGGTTGGTCTTGATACAAAGGACCAGGAATCAGTGGGGATTCTGGGCCAAGAGTTCAGTCCAGGGGCCTGGGTGCCAAGGCAAGAAATGGGCCAGTACTCAGGCTAGGAGGGGAGGTGGGAGGGTGAATGAGGCTGAAGTAGTCAAGGCATGGTGGGTGCCTTGAGACCCACCCAGGAAAGATGCTAGCACCAGGAAGCTGGTGCCTGAGCCACCCAGGGAAGCAGAGGTAGGTGGGGGTGGATCCAGGCCCAGAGGTCTCCTGGGGACTGCAGGGAAGACCTGGGTTGGTCTGGATGGAAAGGATCAGGAAGTAGTCGGGACTCTGGGTGGAGAGGTCAGCCCTGGTGTCTGTGGTGCCAAGACAAGAAATGGGGTGGGGGAGCTGGGAGGGTGAATGAGGCTGGGGGAATCAAGCACCTGCTGGACTTACTCAGGAAAGGTGCTGGCACCAGGAAACCAGCAGCTGTGGAGCCCAGGGAAGCAAAGGGAGGTGGTCAAAGTTAATATTTTTAATTTAAACTTATGACTATCATGGAATGTTGTACTGAATTGTGCTGTGGTAATGAAGAATATCTTATTTTAGGTAAGGTATTTGTCTAGCCATTTATTTCTATTTTCTTTAAAAATTTAAAAATGTATTTTATTTATGTGTGTGTGCATGTATATGTGTGGGCACACATATACCATGGTGCATGTATGAAAGCCAGAGGGACGTTCAGGAAATCAGTTCTTGCCATTATGTGGATCCTAGGGATCAAACTCAGGTCATCAGACTTGGTGGAAGGAGCCTTTACCAGCTGAACCATCTTGTTGGCCCCATTCCTTTATTTTTTATCTTTAAATTACAAGAGTAACTCTAGAGAAATGGTTTGCTCTAAAAACCCTTCAACAACTTCAATTTATGATAGATCAGGACTTTTGAGAAGAATTACAGAAGAGGCCATATTTGCAATCATCATTAGAGGACCAATTGTAAAGTCCACAGTACAGTGTGGATATCTTAGTTATTCAGGTAGATTGATAATAGGAGAAACAGAGAGAAGGTATACTTTAAAAGAGTAAACTACTTCTAAGATTCATTTACATAGCTTTGATGAATCAATGCTAATTTAAAGTGGAAAAATTCATATTTATATCTGTACTGGTTAGCTTTAACTGTCAACTTGATACAACCTAGACTTGAGAACCTTAGTTGAGGAATTTCCTAGATGGGGCATGTCTGTGGGGGATTATCATGACTGTTAATTGATGAGAGAGGGCTCACCTCACTGTGGATGGTACCATTCCCTAGGCAGGTAGGTGGTCCTGAACTGTACAAGAAAGCTAGCTGAGCATAGGCCAGCCAGCAAGCAGCATCCCCCACAATTTCTGCCATGTTTTCAGGTGTGAAATGACTTTGTTGTTCAGACATAACACTATATAGAACACCAAGCAGACCTATGTTCAGGTTCCTGCCTCGACTTCCCTTGATGATGGAATGTGACCTGGAACTGTAGGCCAAACATACCCTCTCTCCCTTTTGTTTCAGGGTGTTTTAATCATAGCCATAGAAATGAAAGTAGAAAAATATGATTCATTAAAATGACCACTGAATCTGAAATTTCTGTATTCCAGGAAAGATGTTCCCATCACAAGACACATCTATGAGAACAGTCTTCTTTATCACATTCGGGGTAAGGCAAGCTACCTTGTTCATGTGCAAGAAACTATAATGCATCTTTTTACATTTAAAGTGCCCTCTGATACTTTCTGCTTCACAACCTCTCTCTTTCCCTGCTACCTCTAAATTTTTCATGCCATCTTGAACATCTCTCAACATCTTGAACTGCAAATTCTAGCTGGAACATGATTAATTTAGCTTGTGGCCTCCTCCGATGGAGTGCTCTGCCGTCCATCCTCCTTAGACAAGACTACCTCTCTGGTTGGCTCTTAGCAGGAAAAGTGAATTAAGGCAGAGCACAGGTTCTTCAGGTGAGCGGCTTGAAAATGAATTTTTACTGGCGGTGCCACAAAGTCAAGATTGTGGTGCTGCAAAAGTGAAATTACAACATATAGTTGATGTTGTTTCATCTGGGAAGCTCAGTCACCCCATTTTCCTCTCTTGGTTTGCCAAGGGAGTATCTATTATTCTTTATTTGGAGGTGAAAAGCAAAATGCAGCATTTCTCCTCCTTAGAGACTCCCTACCTCTATTTTGTTCATGTATCTAGCACTTTCTTGTGTATTTCATCAACTGCTATTTTCAGTGAGGTCAATTCCCTTTAATATTGAAAGAAGAGACTCATTTATTTCTATCACTGAAATTACTTTAATAGAATTCAGTGGAGCCAAGTCATGGAAGGCAGTGGTACTGCACTGACAGACAACTTCTCCTGGGACTCACCAAGCAAATCTGTTGCAGGGCAACTTTTAAGTCCATTTGGTTTTCATAATCTTCATAAGGAAGGAAAGTATAAGTCTCTTGTTTGGAAAATATTTTAAATATATCTTGTATCATTTAATTACTTGCTTAAAACATTCTGTGTAATGGGTATGCTTCCTGGGTACCTAAAAGCATTTAGCAAATGCCTGAAATGTAGTAATCTGTATTAACGACGATGATGAAGACAGTGATGAAAGTGGTGATGATGATTGTGATGACGAGGGAATGCTGACAACCTGAAACATCACTACAAGTTGTTGAGAGAACTAATTTGTTTTTATGTGAGTAGTACACTCCCAGAGTTGTAATGTTCTTCATGTTGCTCTGTCTTCTGTTTTTTGTTTCTTTTCTTTCCCTTGTCTCTTAGCATCCTTGGGCTTCCTGAAATTTCAGCTCTACCTTCTTAACTCTGGAAGTCTACTAGGTGAGCCTTGTTCCACCTCCCTATCTGTGACTCGGAAATACTCCCAAGGAAGTGTGCTAGGTTGATCATAGACTTGATTGATTTCTTTTCTGTCTCTCAGGAATTTCCATCCTTAGGTGCCTGTTGCTAGTTTGATGTTGCTATGACAGAAGATGTTCTCAAAAATCATAGGACAAGAAAAAAGAAGTGAAGAAGAAATTTGCAATTTATTACTGTGTACAGAAAAATGGTAACATGGTAAGGTAAATGGTAAGTGCTACTATAGTGATAGAAAAAAAAAACTTGGGGTTGGAGAGATGGCTCAGTGGTTAAGAGCACTGACTGCTCTTGCAGAGGACCCAGGTTTGATTCCCAGCACCTACATGGTGGCTAACAACCATCCATAACTCCAGTTCCAGGGGAATCTGACACCTTCTTCTGACCTCTGTGGGCATTGCGCGGCACAGGTGCACTTACACACATGCAGGCAGCACACTCATTCACATAAAATAAAAATAATAAAATATTAAAAAAAACTTACAATAGGGAGGAGGAAGTGAATAATTGTTCCTGAGCATGTCAGATGAGTCCACAGAATGCTTGAGGTAAGCAGAAGGTGTGGAGTTTGGCAAATGGAGAAGATGGGGAGATAGTGGTGATGGCCAGCAGGAGCAGAGATAGGAGGCTCTAGAAAGGAGTTTGATAAACTGTTTAAACCAATGAAAAGTAATTGAAATGTTAGGCATCCAAAAAGTGATCAAGCATTTGGAAGTCTGTTAGTCCACAATAGGTCTCTACCATTAAAACTAGTTTGCTCAAAATCCAAAGTGCCTACTTGGAAAGTCTTTCCTTCAATGTGCTGATGTGATGATTGTAATATCTCAAGAATTCTTAAGTGAATCAAAAGACTGTGGACTCCAATTATAGATACCACAGTGCAGAAAATGGTAGGTGGTGACTGGGAGTAACAGGAAATATGAGGACGTGGAGACTGTTTCAATCACAAAAATCAAGAATGGATCATTGGGGCTGGAGAGATGGCTCAGCGGTTAAGAACACTGGGTGTTCTTGTAGAAGACCCGGGTTCGAATCCTAGCATCCACATGGCAGCTAACAACTGTCTGTAAGTCCAGTCACAGGGGATCCGACAACCTCTTGTGACCTTGGTGGGCCTTGCATGACATGGGTACAGTTACTTACATGCAGGCAATACAAGCATACACATAAAATAAAAATAATAAATAAAAATTTTAAAAAAGAATGGCTCATCAAGGAGGTTTGTTGAACTGGAATTTGTCATATAAGTAAGATTCCAACACGTTTCCATCTGCTTGGGTTTGATGAAATGGAGAAAAGAACTTTGGAAAAAGGAAAGCTTTGTGCACTCTAGAAAGCAGGAAGGTGATTGAATAACTGTTGCTAGTTTGATATCGCTCTGACAGAAGATGTTCTCAAAATCATAGGACAAGAAAAAAGAAATGAAGAGATTCAATAGCAAATCAGGGAGGCCAAAAAATTCCCCTACAGGGTGTGTTAAGAGTTAAGGAAGGAGGCGGAGCAGAACTAAAGACAAGGAGACAGCTGGGTGAAGTCAGAATGAGAGCCATGTTCAAAAAGAGGCAACAGGGACAAGGGAAAGGCTTCTCAGGCAGTGGGTCTTGGAGAGAGAGGAACCAGAGATAATACGAAGATCTTTCAGCATAGATGATAGCGAGGATGATGGAGATGGAGATAATTAAATGAGATGTGGGGGGAAAGGGGTGAGTTGTAGAAGAGACATTCCTTTCTGTTTTTTCTCTTCTTTTAAATTCTTAGAGTATTTTAGTTTTGTGGGCAAAGTGCAACAATCCTTTTCCTTTTGAAAAGAAACACCAGCAGATAGGAACTCTGTGTTTGTGAATGATGGTTTATAGTGGGTGGGTGGTGGGTAAGTTTCTCTCTGTTTGACCTAAGTACTCAAAAGACAGTTCTTGCTAGGACACATATTCCAATTTTGTGTTTCTGTATTTTACAAGGGAATTGAAATACACCACTTCAGAGTGAACTAGCAGTGAGTCTGTACATTTTTCTGTTTAGCAGAACTCAAATAGTTTCCTAGGGAATACGTTCTGTATTTCCTACACCTTTCCCTTATTCCCCAAACAGATTAGCACATATTTCCTATATTGTCATCAGAGTGAGAGAACACGAGTGAGAGATTGGGCATAGGGCATGGTAATTTTACACTTGAGACAGCGATGTACAGGATCTGAGATTTCTAAACTCCTAGAAGACTCTTGGGTGCAAGCTATCTTTTGTGTTCCAGCAAAAACCAACACAGTACATAGAGTAATCCCTATAGATATCTAGGCCTGTAGATGCTGTACTGAAAGCTCTTGTTGTTCAGTGCTTGGAAACATTTTCATATTGTTTCCTCAATGCCCAGTCTCATGCTTATAACATATGATAATTACAAAGAAAGCCTTTGTTAATATTCAGTAGTCCTGAAACTGGGAAATGTAGACACAATTTCTCTTCTTAACTATTTCCTTCCACGTTTAATCTCATGGGAGTCCCTTCCTCCTTTCTTCGCCCATCTATGCTCCTGTCTACTCCTCCCCCTGGAGCTCTTACACACTCAAGCCTCTCTTGAGTGACAACTGGGAGAAATTCTTTGATGTACACCTGGTGCCATCCAGAAGAGCTCGCTGATGAATCTTATTCAGTTGAGGAAGCTTCAGAAGTGCTCTCGATGCATTTAAAGTTCACTTGCATAGGAAGATCTTTAACTTACACACATTGCACTGAAATGAGCCAAGAAAAATAAGTCATCAAACCTGAAGGTGAAAAAAGAACTGGAAAATAGTAGCAGTCTAAATCAGATTGATGATGGGTCCATAGTATTAAAAGCCCTTTGGAGGAAGCTGCACTACTTCTCTACCCCAAGAGAAAGTTTGCCTGTCCTGGGAGTGCCTTTTGACAAGGAGCATCCATGGAGCCTCCTACAGTGTCTTCACCAGATCCATTTCCTGCTCTATTCTTGTCCTGCCAGTGGCTGCTGTCATCTAGGTGAACTGGTCTCTTTTGCCTTGTTAGGACCTGGAAAGGTTCCATGTTTGACTCAGTCTCCCCATAGGCCTCAGGCAGCTTGTTCTCAGACTCACAAGCTCTTTGGCCTTTGGAGCCTCCTCAGAGAGGAAGGAGTCCTAGGTCCCATTCCCATTCCCTTGAGACCAAGGCTGACCAAGAAGGCACCATTTCTCTACCTTCTACCTGTATGCCATGTAGTTAACTTGCTGCAGCTGAGTTCTGAGTGTGTGTGTGCTGCCTGGTGACATAGGGGGGAAGATGGGTGTTTCTAAATATTGACTTGGGATTCCATACTTCTTCTTTTCTTTTTTTATTAGAAGAAGCATTTCATTACAACGGCATTAACCTATTTAATAACATTTTTCTGAGCTAGGGTACATCTCTTTCAAAATTGGCTGTACATTTTTAGGTTTACAGATGAATTATGCTTATACAATCTTTTACTTATTATAAACTCTATAAGACATAAAATAAAATGAGGTTTTAATGTTTAAAAAAGATCTCCACTTCATTGTTAAAATACACAGTTTCATACAGAAAAATTCATTTTAAGGCAATTGACATTGAGACATTTTCACACGCATTTCTAATCTCTATATACATGACTATCACACGGTCACAGTCACCCACCTTCTGAGCCTCTTGGCATCTGAGCATTAATACAAACTCGTCAGGAAGACAGCCTTCTCTCCCACTAGAGCCTTCACAATCTGCTATCCCTGCCACTGTCCACTGTGCTGTCAGCACCCCATCCATTCCCCCCATCTGCTCTTCTGGTAAATCTAGTCAGCCAGAGGTCCATCTACAGCAATCCATTGTCAGTATTCCTTTGGATAGAATTGGGGTCTGCTGTTCATTTTTCCAGTAGTATGTAGGGTTACTGTCTGGAAGAGCCTTTATCTATCCTGGCCAACAACTCGACTGAAGGTATCGCCTGTTTGGCCTTGCTGTTTGTGCTATATATATATGTATGGTCTTATGAAATTATATTGGCCCCTTTAATCTTTGGTTATACTTCCCTTTTGGGTGTTTAAGGACATACAATTGGACCAGATAAACTGATTTGTTTTTACTCTTGAGGTCGTTTGAGGATCTGTTGCTCAGGGGTCCAATGGGCTTCGGAGGAGCCCATGGCTCCTTTATTTTACCAGTTCCATCTATGTGAAGATAAGTCAAAGGTCCTGCTCGACTATTGTTGGCTTCTCTTGGAAGCATGGAGGAAATGATTCCTCCGATCGACCCTCCTCTTTAAAGACTGGACACTCATTCAAGTCCATCTGGTGGGGTCTCCTTGGCCTCCTTGATCAAGAGGTCAGATGACCCACCACCATTACAGGAC
>NW_008352267.1:13439435-13483627 GCF_000622305.1 Nannospalax galili
CAAAACTAGGAATGGTGCAGTGCCCAAACTAGGAGTAGAGAACAGTGGGGGAGATGGAAGGGTGAATGAGGTTGGGGGAGTCAAGGCGCGGAGGGCTCTGCGATAGACTTGGCCCAAGTGGCCTGAGGATAGGAGAGCAGGTTAGGAGAGTTAGCCGGTGGTGCAGGTTCTGGGAAGCAGAGAGAGGTGAGGGTGGTGCCAGGTCCAGACGCAGTGCTCTTGGAGCCCAAGGAAGGCACTAAGTTGGTCTAGGTGAAAAGGATCAGGAAGCAGTCCTGGCTCCCCAGGTGTCTGGGGCCCCAAGACTAGGAATGGCACAGGGCCCAAGGGCCCCAACTAGAACAGCTGGGGAGATGGAAGGGTGAATGAGGCTGGGAGAGTCAAGGCGCAGAGGGCCGCGGGATAGACCTAGCCCAAGAGGCTTGAGGATAGGAGAGCAGGTTAGGAGAGTTAGCCGGTGGTGCAGGTCCAGGGAAGCAGGGAGAGGTGAGGGCGGGGCCAGGTCCAAGTTGGTCAGGGTGAAAAAGATCAGGAAGCAGTATTGGTTCCCCAGCTGTCTGGGGAACCAAGACTAGGAATGGTGCAGCCCCCAAACTAGGAGTAGAGAACAGTGGGGGAGATGGAAGGATGAATGAGGCCAGGGGAGTCAAGGCACGAAGGGCTCCGTGATAGACTTACCCCAAGAGAGGCCTGAGGGTAGGAGAGCAGGCTAGGAGAGTTAGCCGGTGGTGCAGGTCCAGGGAAGCAGAGAGAGGTGAGGGCAGGGCCAGGTCGAGAAGCAGTGCTCCTGGGGCCCAAGGAAGGCACCAAGCCGGTCAGGGTGAAAAGGATCAGGAAGCAGCACTGGCTCCCCAGGTGTCTGGGGCACCAAGACTAGGAATGGCACAGGGCCTAAAGTAGGAGTAGAGAACACCGGGGGAGATGGAAGGGCGAACGCGGCTGGGGGAGTCAAGGCGCGGAGGACTGCATGATAGACTTACCCCAAGAGAGGCCTGAGGGCAGGAGAGCAGGCCAGGAGAGTCCATACTTCTTTTAAAAAATATTTTATTATTTTTATTTTATGTGTATGAGCATATTGCTTGCATGTGTGTAAGTGCGCATGTGTCATTCAATGCCTGTAGAGGTCAGAAGAGGATGTCGGATCCCTTGGAACTGGAGATATAGATGGTTGTTAGCCACCACGTAGGTGTTAGGAATCGAACCTGGGTCCTCTGAAAGAGCAATCTGTGCTCTTAACCACTGAGCCATCTCTGCAGCTCTTGGATTCCATATTTCTGGTCATATGTCATCATGTGGGTAACCATGTAATTTAGGGTCTCATCTTCTGATACTTTAAAACTGGAAGGCATACCAAAATAATTCTAGCTATACAATATTCTATTAAAATACAACATTAAAATACAGCATATTTTATTGACTGACACACTCATTTTGTAATTCTGATGGAGCTTTCAAATAGTTCCATTAATTTTTTTCTAAACAAATACTTTTGACCAAAAGTAAACATGTTGCACATCTGTCCACAGGTGAGCTGGGAATACACCTTGTTTGCCAGCCGAGCCTTCAGGAATATCAGGTTCTTGTTTCCAAGAAGGTTCTCCAGTTCAAGAGTTGAGAGTACTGAGGGCAGCCTCCTAGACCAGGACCAAGCATGGTGGAAGTTCCTAGATCTCCTCTACATCAACACACACCAGCTGGGAGACTTTTTCAATTTCCTTAGAACAGTAGCCACTTGCTAGAGGAGCAACTTTATTTTAGAGACCACAGGGCCAGTGACTTTGGCCTTACTCCGTAGTCAGCCCTATACCACATGTTTCATTAAGCAAAGTCTAGAGATGGATCTTTGGATATCATGGTAGAATGATCAGAGCTGTAAACCTCAGTCTGCAGAGACAGCACCCAGAGCAATGGGAGAAGGAGAAAGGAGAAAGAAGGAGGCTGACCGGTGGTCAGAAGTGCAGCAGTTCTGATGGCCATTTGTAGATAAAAAGCACTGCATACAGCTCCCAGTTTAAAGTCTTCTGTCGTTAACAAGAGATGGGCCCTTTAAAGACAGTAAAACACAAAAATCATAGCAGTTCATGATCTAGGAAATACTGCCTCAAAGAAACACTGAGAGAGACTACATTATTTGGGATTAAACAAAACAAATACCATATTAAAACTGTCAGATGAAAGAAGTGAAACTAAGAAAACAGTTTATTTTCAAATGAGCTGGAATAGCTTTTTTCACAGTGTCATTAGTTACCTGCCTTCAACTCCAACTAAAGTTTTCAAATAATTAATAAGCAAGCTATAACATACCATTTGCATTTTTCCAAGTGAAGCTAAAAGTGATAAGTTTCAGCTTTCATGAAGGGAATGAGGAGGTTCTGGAGGGTGAAATACAGTCTCTATGTTTGCAAATGGGTTCCATCCATTAGTGGCAACCTTGCACAAGCTTTTACCACAATGGCTCATATAGTCCTCTAAGAGAAGTGGAAGTGGGGTGGCACCCAGATATTAGGACTGGTCTTTTAGCTCTTCTAAGGACACTGAGCCTTTTTGTGTGGGGTGATAGGGATAGGGAAGGACTATAGAGACTTATGTGGTGGTGGCAGCAATGTAGAATGTGGGTTTCAGATCACTCTAGTGTCATTCTGAGGAGGAGTAGGACAGCAAGGCAAAGCTGATCAATACTTCTGGGATGATGGCCAGAGAAGAGTCTCCAGAAAACAGTATTTATCTGCAAGCAAAAGGCTTCAGCCAGTGATAGAAGAGGCTCTAAGGTAGGGTCATACTAGGGGAATCTCACACTCTAGACGACACTCTATTTAAAATATTTTTATGGATTCTTTGAGAATGTCCTACAATATATTTTGACCACATTCAGATCCCTCCCTTGTCTCTACCCCCACCCTAATACCCCCTCCATATCCTCTATTATTATTTCTCTTTAAAAAGTCTTATTGAGTCTAATTTGTTTCCCAAATGCATTTGGGTACAGGTCCATTCCCTGGAGCCTGGTCAACCTATCAGGCATCACACCCTTCTTCCTCTCCCAGCAGCTATTGCCAATAGTTCCTTAGTAAGGCCTGGGGCTCCTTGCCCACTTCCCCCATCCATGCTGGGTTTTGGTCTCATGTGGGCTTTCATAGGTCTTGTGCATGCTTTCACAAGCACTCAGGGACTCTTGAGGAATAATTCTTTACATATATAATTTCTCCAGTGAAGCATTATTTTTCTCAGTTTAGAAATTTCCTATATTCTGAATTTCTAGATCATTCTATTAGTGCTTCAAAAGTGAATCAGGTTTTTAAAAAACCAATTCAGATGCAATGCTGCCATCTTGAACCTCCCAAGCAGTCACTAAAATAAGTAGCTTGAAGGGAATTAATAGTTTTAAAGAAGCAAGCCATTGTTTTAGAGGATGAAAAGCCTACCAAAACAATAATATGTGGCACCCATAATTTTGGAACAAATGGCAATTGGGTTAAAAAACGTAAGCATTTATAAACAGTTCAGCAAATTATGTTTCTTTTTTTTCCTCCTGGAAAAGTCTTAAGGCCAAGCATACTCAGTGCCCGGGGTTTTATGATTCCATGTCTTGGGAGTGCTGGTCTTGACCATTGTTTCCTAATTACATGCCATTTCCCTAAGCCTCCACCTCACAGAACTGGGCTCACTCTTGGTAATCAGTCGGCACTGAGTACAATTGGCATTCCTATGTATTGTTGATGTTTTGAAAAATAAGACCACAAAACCTTTTTTGTTGTTGTTTTAGTATGGATTTTTGTTTCCAACTTGATGGGTTCACATGGCAGAACTCTGCCAGTGATTTTTGCAGTGAGGATGGGTTTATTTAAGCAGCTATATTCTGTTATAGAGTATCCTATGCCTTGCCTCAAGGAAGATGCTTGTGTTCCCCTAAGTGTTTGATTGCAGCTCTTGTTTTCTGACTCTTTGGGGGTGGTTATGTCTTTGTACTGTCTGATGCTGGCTGCAGCAAGTGGTGGAGATATCTCTTCTCTGGGGCTTGCTGATGTCAGGGTCAGGCAGAGCTCAGATTCCAGGTCAGATGCCCTGACAGGAGAACTTGTTTGTTTTGTTTGTGCATTTCACATTTTCTAGATCAGAATCCCAGGAGTCAGTCATAGCTACAAAGCAGTAATTTTTTTCCCCCCTCACAATCTCTCCCAGTGCATTTGGAGGGACCTATGGCCCATGACAGTTTCTTTCCAGTAATCCTAGAAGTCTTTGGGGAGTGTCTATGGTCTCTACTCTTACTCATAATCAAACGTGTCCAGCATTTTGCTCCTTTCTTGCTCCAACTTGCTGTGATAATAGTCCTGTTTCCTGGGAAACTGCGTGTGGCCACCCTGCCCCTATTGCTCAGCAGCAATGCCATTTCTGAGACTAGTGCTGACTCGGGGAGACTTGGGTAGGACACATCCTGCTTTACCATTAATGCCACTGCTCACTGTGGGGAGGGCTCAGCAGAGGACATCTCTGCCGTCAGGAATGCTAGCTCCCATACCGAGAATGTTCGCTCTGAGCACGTATTAACATAGCTGTCCCCTTGATTCCAGCGAAACACCAAGCCTTCCCCTGACTCCCTGCCTAGTCTTCCTTTGTAATTTTCTTGCCCCTCCCCTTTAAGAAGAAGCCCCTGGTTCTCTTCCTAAAGGAGAGCTCCAGTTTCCTCCAGGCCTGGGTCTTTCCAGACATACAATCCAGACTGGAGATTTGAAGTTGACAGAACTGGAGTTCAAACTGGGATCCCTGCTAACATTCTAGAACAAATCCCAGAAGAAAATTACACAGGTCAAAGTCCCCTCCCCATCAAGCATCTGGGTCCATCTGAAATTTATATTTATCTTGTCTTAGTCCTCAATCAATGGAAATTATGGCCAAACTGGGTTTTTTATCCCCCCCTTTTTCCTGACTCTTCTTCTTTCTCTCTTTACACATCAACACTTTCTCCTCACTCCTGCCAATCCAAGCCACTCTCTCTTCTCTACCTCCTCTCTTCCTCCCCCTCTTTAGCTCTGTTTTCTTTTCACCTTCCTTTAGGAAATACTGATTGTGTGATTACTGTTTAAGGCATATGGGTAACATACTAGGAATATAAACATGATGTCCTATTTTTCTTTTATCCTATAGGAGCTTAAATTCAATCTTTTTCTGATTTCTTGAATTGTCTCATTTATAAATTCCCTGTCCTTCTCTGAATTCCTACGGCATTCCTAATATGTATTCTAAACTTTTCCATATTTTATTATTAGTTTTTAGATCTCTGGCAGTCTTGAGCCTTTTGAATGGTTTTTATATACCTGCAAGATATTGAGCCCCATCTTACTTTTGAGTCTGTTATCAAACTCTTGAGAATATGGTTTTACCTGACCACCCCTGTTAGAGGCTGTGTTGTATTTTGGGAGCCTTAATAGGTGGATTTGGCATCTTAATGTGAGCATATTTTTGTTATAAACTGTCTCTCTTTGCCCCCTGTTATAACTGTGTCCTAAACATGCTGACCATCTGTGTTCTGGCTCTGTAGGCTGAGGTGAGGGTGGAGAACAATCATTCCCGTAACAACCAGGGATGACTACCTCTGGCTAAATGTCTCTCATTTAGGAGGCACTCACCTTCCCAAAGTTCTTTACATCGTTATTTCCTTTGATGTGCATAATGGTTTTATTTGTCACCATTTTAAGGTCCATTTAGGAGAAGAAGCTGGGGAACTGAGAATGTTTAGGGGTATATTCAAAGCAGTGCCATTCTAGAGTCTAACCATCTTATGACCCTTGACCTTCTTAAAGCATCTTCAACAAAATTCTGTCAGATATGAAATTTCTTTTCGCAGTGCTGGGAATCAAATCTAGGGTCTGTGAATGTGGGGTGAGTGCCGTACCACCCAGCCACATCTCCAGCCCCAAATCCTGCTCCCCTATGTCCTCTTTCCTCACCTCACCTCCCAGCACCTTATCTCACTAAAGCACAACTCTCACTTCACAATAAGCATTCTTTTTTTTTTTACAAATTTATTTTCTTTTATGTGTACGAGTGTATTGCTTGCATGTATGTGAGTGCACTCACGTCGTGCAATGCCTGCGGAGTTCAGAAGAGGGCGTCCAATTCCCTTGAAACTGGAGTTACAGACAGTTGTTAGCCACCATGTGTGTTCTGGGACTTGAACCCGGGTCCTCCGGAAGAGCAACCAGTGCTCTTAATTGCTGTCCCCACAATAGGCATTCTTTTAAATTAAAGGCTTTAGCGACTCATCCCTACTTCATGTACATGCAGGAGGATATTGGGGTGAGTTAGGTCTATCTTATTTGTATCCCTACTTTGAGTCTCAATTCTTTATGAGTTATTGGAGCCATTTGAATGCCCGTTTGTGTCTGTCAAGGTCTGTGGGCTTTTTGAGGCTAGGGACTATCACTTGTTCACCTGCTTGTCTCTGGCTCTGTGCTTAGAATTTAGAGCCATTCTTCTGTGGAATGTAGAATGAGGCTTATAAGGCCTGTGCAGAAGCAAAGGTGAGCTCTTGCTCCATTACACACCAGGGTTCCAGTTAGGGGCATTCCCCCAACCAACCTTCATTTTAAGGAACGCCAACAAAATGCTGTGTCCTTGTCCTTTAACATTTAGGCAGCACTGTACTTCCATTCCTACGTTTCATTGTACTACCACTCTTTCTTTTCTGAAAATTTTACCCATTATGTCTCTTAATTATGGTATTAATTTCTTAGGATTTTTGTGACAAAGTTGCACAAACTTAGTGACTTAGAAACAATAGAAATATACACTTTCACAGTAATGGAAGCAAGAAGTTCCAAGGATGTTAGGGAAACCATGCTCTCTCTGAAGTCTCCATGGAAGAATCCTTCTGTGCCTCCCCCACGTTTTCAGGGTTTCTTTGTCTTGTGGCAGCAGAAGGGAGGAGATAAAGGAAACCTCATGAGGACTGACCTGAGCCGGTGGGGTCACAGCAGGAATAACTGAAAGCAGATAGCGATGGGACAGAGCTGATCCAAGGGACCTATGGAGGAAGGAAGCTCTTCAGTTGGACATCCTTTCCAGAGAGATTCAGAATGAATCCTCACATTGTTCTTTGTCTAAGATTCTGTGCTGAGCTCTGTGTGTTGTTAACTATATTTATGGGAAAGAATTCAGTGTCTTGTCTAGTTTGGTTATTGAATGTTCCCTCAAAGACCCCTGTGTTAAAGAGAGGTTTGGTCCCCAGCATAGCATATGACACTATTGGGAGGTGGGTAAACCCTCCAGAGGTGGGACCTAGTGAGTGGAAGGTAGATCACTTTAGGGAGATATTGGTACCCTAGCTCCTTCTTGTTTCTCTTTCTTTTGTTATCCTTGTGTCATGAGCTCAACAGGCCTTCTCCATGACTTGTTCCTTCCTGGTTCCTACAGGAACAGGAACAAGTGACCAGGCCACTCATGACCACTCCTGTTCCATATCAAGGACTCCCCCGATCACTGATCTATCAACTTAATGCTTTCTGTTTTCCTGTGTAAATCTGTGTGCTCCTTTAGATTTTACATTTAAAAAAATATTTTATTTTTTTTCTTTGATTATTTTGACAGTAGAAATGTTACTGTCTTCGTTTTTGCTCTCTCTCCAGAGGTTAGCACTGTGATTTACATGCAGTAAGTACTCACCATGTGCTAAACTAAAATAAGCATCTAAGCATGTGCAAATGTCTCTCTTCACTAGTGTGTCATGGCCGTACATGGTGAGAGACTCTGGGCTTAGCTCTCACTACGTTTGTCATTTGTAAAATGGAGATAACCTTTATCTCTTATTATGTAAGTAATGGTATGAACTTAAGGAAAAATAATCCATGTCAAGAACTGCCACACTGTTATACTGTTGAGGGTTCAATAAATATCAGCTAATATAATTCATATAATTCTTAATAATTTTTTCCTAATTTTTTAAAGTCAGAGGAGTGACCTAGGTCAAAGTGCTTGTATAAGTTTCCAACCCTGTTGATTTCAGTAACATGAACATTTTCAAACAGCCAACGGGAATTTAGATGAATAAATAAGGCTTCTAGTCTGCTTTATTTTCATTATAATATTTCATTATATATATTAATACAAGATATAATATAAGCCATATTATAGTAATGATTCTATAAAAGTTATCTCAGAGCTAGTTGAATATATTTAAGTTTGACAGACCTGAATGTAACCCAAAGATCAAGTCAGGTATGTGGAGAGGAATGTCTTTTTAGTGGAGACTGATTCTCTATTAAAATTATTTCAAGTCCCAAGAAGATGGCACAGGACTCAGTTTTACATATCTGAACCCTCAGAGCATAGGAAAGTGCCTGCCCTGAAAAAAGATGAAAATGTTTGAAAATAGAGTTAATGAAATGTCCAAGTTCAAAATTCCTTAATAGCCCTAAATTATACAACCACATGAGAAAGAAAAATTTATGTGTATTGGATTCTGAAATTTGAATCTCCATATCAAGATGCGTTTGTTTCTGACATAAAGTCAAAGTAGTGCAGCTATTTGTGACTGAATATGTACAGAATTTCCGAGAGGAGGAATGACTGAGTATTTGACTCAACATGCTTTTTTCACTCCCATGCAGTAGAAAAGTTAAGCAGTCTAACTCATAAATTAATAATTTGTGAAAGAATACACAGACCTGCTTTCAGTAAATGTGTGGAGATAGGCTGATTTGGAGTTGCTCTGTGTCTAGGGCTCTTAAATCTACTGCTTTTGCTGCCTTTGCTGGAGAAGCTGCCGCACCATGCTCTATTTGCTTTGCTTCATTGGCAGAGCTATGTGAGACAGTAACTCCGGAAGGAAATGGTTGAAGAAGGTTTCCCACTTTTAAATGTAGAACAGCAAGGGACTTCCTCTTCTATCACAAAATACCAGGATTTATCAGTTCATGAAGAGCATTAAATGGGCAGTCTGCATAAGGATGCTTTTGTCATCCTTATAAAATTTTATAATTTACCAAGTAATTCAGTGTGCTTGATCTTATTTGGTCTTCACAATAATAATGTACAACACAGAGTAACAGCGTGTTAGTCAGCATTCCGTCATAATGAGATCCTGAAGGCAACTCATTTATAAAGAGAAAAGATCATTTTGGCTCATGATTCTGGAGGGTCCAGTTCAAGATAAAATGACCCTGCTAATTTGGGCATGTGGCGAAGGCAGTGTATTACTGTGGAAGTATGTGGCAGAGCAAGCCTTCCACCTTGTGAGGAATGGAGGACTAAGGTTCCCCAAGTCTCCTTCAGGGACATGATTCTGCTCACCCAAAGACCTCATCTCCTCAGAGAACCACTCTGGGGCCAAGTCTAACACACGAGTCTTTGGGGAAACATTTAACATGAAAATTATAGTACAGAGAGTAAGAGGCCGTGCTCCTTGAATCCTTGTCCTGTGCTCTTTTCCTTATCTGAGCGTGAAATTTAATGTTCAGAGTGTCTTAGTAACTGTTGAGTAATAATTGCTGTAGCAATGAAAGCAGAGTGGTGAGGGGCCAACCACATTCCTGATAAAGCTTCAGAGGGTTGAACAGTGTGAAGACTGTGAGCTGCCTTTCCACCGTGCGCAGTCACACTCACGGAGCTGATAGAAGACTCCATAAATATTGTCTTAAAAGCAAAAGTAGCTTGAGCTCCAAGATACTACCTCAAATAGAAAGATCTAGAGATAGAGGATTAAATTGCTCTTTAATTGTTGGGGACATGTCCACAACGTCACAAATGCCCCAAGAGAAGCAATTTTGACAAGAGTGAGTTGGAAACCTTGGGGGAAAGTCAGAATCTTTAGTCATAAAACACCTGAACAAGACATAATTATTAGCCCTGAGCTTTATTTTAATGATGTTCTGTGTCTTAAATATAATACTGACACTTCACTGAAAGATCCCAGCTGCTGAGAATGCACCAAACAAAAGGGAAGAAGAGCCATTTGTAGTGAGTGTGGATCTTTGCACAACAGGTCTTTTCGGTCACATGTCTTTTGATGCCCGGATGCCCCAAGGGCTGACAGACTGTCCTGGCATGTGCCATGAGACATCTGCCAACAATCTCCTGGGCTGAGAGTGCCCCTACTTTGTCACCTGGGTGTGAGAATCAGGGCATTTTCTTCATAACATGATTGAAAGATACTGGTGGCTGATCCCTGGAATGGTCAGTCAGACATTTTCCTTAGCATCTGGAAGCCTGGATTTAAATTCTCTCTTACTAGACAAATAACTTAGCCTTTTGACCCCTTTTAGTTCCTCACTGGAAAAATAGGATTGAGTCTAGATGCTTAAAAGCTTATGGTGAGGGTTAATTAGGATTCTCTTTGTGAAAATGCCTGGAAAAGTAGTTGAAGCTTTTTTGAAGCAAAGGGAATTACCTTGGTACCTGCTGGGGAAGATCAAACCCCACATCACCGATTTAATGTTAACCTGCACAATCAACCTTTTTAATTTCTATTAATTACCTCTTTCTTTGCACTATAATATATCCATCCTAAATTCTTTGAGACGATGCATCTTTTTGACCTGGTTAAGTAGGTCAATAATTTCATTTAGAGAAAAGAATAACTTAGTGATCATTTTGGATATATTTTGCTTAAAATAATTAGAATATTTCAGTCTTTTTAAAAAAGAACAAGCTAAGTAACACCCTCTAAAGCATTTAAATGGTCAGTATTATTTCTCCAAGAAGCTCTTCATAAAGATCTGAGTGAGTCTCAAGAATTCAGTTCCTCGGATTCATAGCAAGCATTCCTCATCCATTTTCCCGTCTTCTACAGTGACCACATACAGCCCCATCATTGCCCTCAACATAACATAATATTGCATAACATAACACAATGCAATAGAATACAACACAACATAACACAACATAGAGCGTAACATAACTTCTTATAGGTTTCCTCTCCCATAATGTGTTAACATTCATATTTGCAACTAGAATTAATTTTAGTTTATAAAGTTCCATCTCATGTAGCATTTCTTTTGGAGTCTCAGAAGAACATCTAAAAGATGAATATGATGATGATAGCGTGTATAGGAGAAGATCAAATCCAAAGAAAATAGTAGGCTAGGAGAAGATACCTACAGCAGATTTTCACTTACAGGTGATGCATGTAACAAATCCTCTCGTCTGTATTCCACTGCTTGCCACAGGACAATGGGAGGAAATGGCCAAGGGGAGGCATAAACTTACATATTTGGAAGATGGAGAACCAGTGAATGAGGGATCAATGGTTTAGGAAAGCAGAAGACCTAAGAAACTGGAGAGAGGCTGACCATGTAAGAAGCTAATTTTTTTTTTCCACAGACCCACAAAGGTCTCAGGAGGAATGGCACCTGGGACCAAGAAGGCAGAGCTAAGAGAGCTGAGAGCAGGAGATAGCTGAAAGTCCACATGAGTAACGCTTGTGCTCCTGCCTCCATCTCATCCTGCAGGATCATTCTTCAGACCCCTGGCAGGAGATGTGAGGTTTCCTTCTCCAGAGAAACTTTTCAGATTGGACTTGGGCTCTGGCACAACAGAAGATCAAGCGGAGGCTCCTTGTTGGAAGCAGAGGGGTTAAATTAAATTCTGCTGCCTAATTTGAGAGATGCATCATCTCAGTCCTCATGGTTAAAGTCCACAATCTTTGGAATGTGGATGCATTACTCTTTTTGTTGCTGTGACCAAACTCATGACAGGAAGCAACTTAAAGGAGGTAGGACTTATTGTTTCTTTATGACAGCTTTGAGAATGCAGTACATCATGACAAGGAAGGCATGGTGATAGATATATGGGGCATCCCATTGTAATCACAGTCAGGAAGAAGAGAGTGGTGAATCCTGGTGCTCAGCTAGCTTTCTCCTTTTTAATGCAGTCTGGACCCCATCCCATGGAATGAGTGCTACCTACATTTAGGGTTGATATTCAGTAAACCTAATCTCAATTGACCTAACCTACATAATCCCTTATAGATATGCCCTGAGGCTTGTCTCTTCAGTGATTCTAGGTCTTGAGAAACTAACAGTCCACAGTAACTATCACAATGGTCTTTAATAGCCCTGGAAGCATACACAGTAATCACATGGGTGTTTATGGTTCTGAATAAAACTACCCTTAATAAGTCTTGTTCTCTCTTGCAAACCTTCCAAACAGCTGACTCCTAATATACTCTTAATTATGATAGTCAGTCAAGTCTCATCATACATTTGAAGAAAGGCTCTAACATAAAAGAAAACAAAAAGGAGGATGATGCAATAATCTGGAGGGATCAGATGTAACGTGGTTAGTGTAAGAAAGCATCAGATGAGAAGTTCTAAGGAAACAAAACCAGGATTCTGTGAAAAAGAACACACATGCCGTGGGCTGAATGTTTGCTTGTGCTCAACATTCATATGCTGAAACCCAGCTGCCCAGTGATTGTGATAGCATTAAGAGTTGGGTTGAAGTGATGAAGATGTAGGCTTCATGAATAGAATTAGTGCCATATTTAAAGAGACATGAGACCTCTTGATGCTGACTGACTTCTGTTTCTCTTAAACATTTGCTCTTTGCATGCTTGTTTGTATGTGTGAAGGCATGTGGGTATATGTGCATGTGGGTGCATGTGTAGGAAGGAGATCAACCTTCGGAATTATTCCTCAGAAGATGTCTACTTTCTCTTCTGAGTCAGGGTCTCTTATTAGGACCTGGGGCTCACCAATTAGGCTAGTGTGGTTGGCCAGTGGGCTCCTGGGATCTTCTGTCAGCCTCCCCAGGCAGAGATTACAAGCACATGCCAAAACACCTGGCTTTTTATGTGGCTGGTGGAGATTGAATTCAGGCGTCTTTACCGACTGGTCTATCTTCACCGCCCCTCACACTGGTTCTTGCTCTATTATCTTCCTGTCCTCCATGCATATGAGAATTCACTGGTGGTCATTTCATTGTCAAACCAGGAAGTGGGTCTTCAACAAAAACTAGATCTTGAGCTTCCTCAACTCCTATCCCCAGAATTGTGAGAAATCCATTTCTGTTTTTTGTTTGTTTGTTTGTTTGTTTTTGTTTTGTTTTGTTTTGTTTTGTTTTTGACAGGGTCTCCCTGTAGCCCCAGCTGTCCTGGAACTCACTATGTAGACCAGGCTGGGCTTGAACTCACAGAGATCTGCTTGCCTCTGCCTCCCAGGTGCTGGGATTAAAGGCGTGTGCCACCACGCCCCACTCCATTTCTGTTTTTTAAGTGACCCAGTATTGGTATTCTATTTTAGTATCCTGAAATGAATAAAGCATTGATTTTATACACATATGAAAGTTATATTAAGATCTTTAGAAAATGGTAAATAGAAAATGTCCTGGGAAGCAAAACTAAAAAATAGTGACAGAAATTTTTTTTAAAAAAGATTAAGAAAATTAGATCATTCTTACAGTGTAAACAGAAAATGATAGAAATATCAGAGGGAGAAAGAGAGAGTGAGAGAGTGAGAGAGCGAGAGAGTGAGAGAGAGGTGATGCATGCACCGAGATAATGGAGAGGAAGGCATGATCAGAGAAGTAACAGGAAGTAATTTTCCAGAATGAGTTTTATTTTCCAAGTTTATATCCTCTGAAGTGAAAGAGATATCGTGAACAAAGCTCAATACCCCCAAAAGGACGACCTGGCACATGCCTACAATCCTAGAACTTGGGAGACTGGGACAGGAGAATTCTGAGTCATGAGTCAGCTTTGGCTACATAATGAGACCATGAAAAAGAATTACTTAGAAAATAGAATGTGTACTAATGACTTAATTAACTCCGGAAGACCCATGTGCTTTTGTGTCTTCTGACTTGGGCACTTGATCTTGTTTCCTTGGCAACCTCAATTTAGTACTCCACCCCAAAAAATAATGACTGAATGCCAGTTTGCTTGAAAATTAGCATATCAAAGCACTGAAAGTAGTCATACCCATCTCCATTGCAGACGAAGATTGGGAAGGTCACTGTAACCTTGGTTGAATGCCTATTCTAGAACTAGGAAGGAAAATGCTGTATGGTCTGTTAAGATTAGGGTGGAGGCAAGCTTGTACTTCCCCAATTGAAGCTACAGAAACCATTTTGAATAAAATTATGGATTGGGTCAGACTCAGGAGACATTTCCAGAAACAGAGTTATAAAGATAGTTACATCAGCACAGCTGCAGGAGGCAAGTGGTTCCAAGAGACATCTGGGAGAGCAAGTGTCCTCCGAGTTTGGGTCTACTCTTAAAACTAAATTTAAGATTCAGGATTTTTGTTCAGGCAATTGTAATGTTGGCATTGTAAAACCAAAACCAACGTTATGAAATTTCAGAACACTGGGGGTAAACAGAAGAATCTAAAAGTTCCTAGAAAGGAAGAAGAAAGTAGCTTAAGTATGGAGGACCGAGAATGAGAATTACATTAAACTCTTCAACACTGAAAGACAGGCAAAAAGAAGGAATGAACTTAAATTAGAGAAGATGTACTTTCTACCTTGGAAATATGTGCCATGCTATGGGTTAGCGTATGATATGTGTTAAATTGATAAAAGATATTTCAAACTTGAAAGTGTCAAAGAATACCTCATAAAGTACTGGAGGGTGTGCAACACTAAAATAACAGAGGAAGCCTAGGAAAAAAAAGAGTGAAACCCCAGAAACAGAGGCTCCTCCCTTGGGAAGAAGCCAGTGGAATTCCCAGGATGAAGTAAAAGGTCTCAGAATCCCAGGGAGAAAACTATGTGCCCAGTCAGGAGAATAAAAAGTCCAAGCATGAGCAGAAGGACAAAGCATTTCACAAGGTAAAGGGAAATATTATATAAACTTATGTGGAAACAGTATGGAGTCTGTAGGGAGAATCAGTGAAAGGAAACCCTATGAAGAAATAAGCAATCATTTATTCCAGGAAAAACTAATGTTACAAAAAGGAAAAGCAATAACCCTAGTAATGATCTAGGCAATGATCAATATTTATATGATCTGGCATTTGAAATTATAATATTTTTAAGAAGAAAATGAGTTATAATTTTATTTGGAGGATGAGATAATGGTGTAAGAATGCTAAACCCTTACCTTCTATATAGGAAATCAATAATAATAACATATAATCATATTATTTCAAAACAGGGAGATAAATTTTATGAAAAGCAACTAAAAGCATATAAGTGATTGAATCTCAGGAGAAAGATTCAGAAGTGGGATGGTAGACAAAGGGTTTCTACTTTATATTTTGTTACGCTTTGGAATATTTAACATTTTTCATATGCCTAATAAATATATCTGCAAGTCACTAAGAGAAAAACACTGGAAGGGAAGCAAGCAACTGACGGAGGAGCAAATTCAAATGACTAATTTTTTATAGGTAAAAGGCTGCTACATTTAGAAAGCTGCAAATTAAAACAGTAAAGTTTTATATCCAACAGAATGGTAAAGCCCTAACTTTGACAATGATAAATGCAGACAAGGATGTGGGAAAGTTAGAATCATATTTTGGTCACAAGCACGTAAATTGTAACTTCTGTTTTAAGGAACCATTGGGCAGTATGGTATAAAATGGAAGATTAGCACATATTGTGACTCAGTAGTTTTATGTCTAGGTACATCTTATCACTTTAGGCTGGTTTTCCCAACTTCCCTGAGGATAAAACTCAGTCAGAATGGATGGGTGGGTGGAGCACTTAGGAGACACATCTTTCTAGCCTGCCTTGGAGATTATGGTTGAAGAAGAATGAGATGCAATTTGGCATTCTGTGTAAAAGGACTGCTTGAATGTGTGGCACAGCTGTTTGTGAGTAATGCTTTTAACAGCTGTAAATTAGAAATTATAGAAATTATTAAAATGATTAAATTTTTAACGTTTTTGAAAAATTAAGTAAATATGTGAACACAATTATTAGCAAGTAAAATGGGTGTCCCTTGGTCTCATTGGAGAGGCCCCTGTGGTGCACATTTCTTGTGTTTGCTTTAGCAATGTTGGATCCTTGATAATTTTCAAGTATGGGACTTTTAAAAATATTTTATTTATTATTTTGTGTGTATGAGTGTATTGCCTGCGTGTATGTGAGTGCACCTGTGTCATGCAATGCTGCGGAGGTCAGAAGAGGGCTTTGGATTCCCCTGAAACTGGAGTTAAGGACAGTTCATAGCCACCACGTGGGTGCTGGGAACTGAACCCAGGTCCTCTGCAGGAGCAGTCAGTGTTCTTAACCACTGAGCCATCGCTCCAGTTCCTCAAGTATGGACTTTTAAAGTAGAAGTTAAAGAGCCTTGGAAAACAACTGAGAAAACACAGAATTCTCTTCGATTTTTACTGTTTTCCCCCTTGTATTATATCTATAATTTGAGAGCAATTTTTTTTTTTGTCTTTTTGAAAGGTAGGGTCTCCCTGTAGCCCCAGCTGTCCTGTAACTCACTATGTAGACCAGGCTGGGCTTGAACTCACAGAGATCCGCCTGCCTCCGAAGTGCTGGGACTGCAGGCATGTGCCACCACTCCGGGAGAGCAATTTTAAAATAATTTTTTTGTAGGTATGCAAAGTACTGGGTTTCATTGGCATTTTTATACATATGTGTCATCACACTTTGCTCTTACTCATCCTCCCTCCCCCTTGCTCTCCCCACCTCCCTTCTTTCTCCTTTGTTAGTGTCCCTCCTCCCTGCAAATGATCCTCCCTTCTGCTTTCCTGTCAAACGGGTTCCCTTATCTTTGTTCCCTTAAGATTTTTCCTTTCTGTCTCATGCTCCTCTTTCTACTTTTATCACACACACACACACACACACACACACATAGACATACATACAGACAGACACACACACCAAACACACACACATCACACACATATACACACACACCACAACACACCACACACTACATATACCACACACACACACACACACACACACACACACACACACTTGCTTATATACATGTACACAACACCCCCCCACACCACACACATACCACACCACATCACACACACACCAGACCATACACAAATACATACCACACACATATCCATATACACTTGCCAACTCACATACACTGCACACACATCACACACACACACCATACACACTTGCTTACATACATGCATACAATACACCACACACACCATATATATACCACACCACATCACACATACACCATACCACACACACATACACACCACACACATATACACACACTGGCTCTCACCAACTCACATACCATATACACACACACACTCACACACAGACACACACATGTTTAATTCTAGATTATGCATGTGAAGGAAAAAATGCAATATTTATCTTTCTGAGTCTGCCTTATTTCACTTAACATAATGACTTCCATCTCCACACTCTTGAAAATGCCATGACTTCACTTTTTTGTATGACTGAAAAAAATTCCATTTCATGTATGAACCACATTTTCTTTATCCATAGATATGTTGATGGCCACAGGCTGGTTCCACTGCTTAACTATTGTGAATAGTGCAGCAATAGACTTAGATATGCAAGTAGCTTTGTGGCATGCTAACTTACAGTCTTTTATACCCAGAAGTAGTACCAGCTGGGTCATATGGTAGTTCTGTTTTCAGCGTTTTGAGGAGCCTTCAAACTGATTTCCATAGTGGCAGCATGAATTTACATTCCCATCAACAATGAATGAAGATTTCTTTCCCCATGTCCCTGGCCTGGTATGGGCATGGCATTTATTGTCATTTGTTTGATTGATGAAAGCCTGACTGTGATGAGGTAGAATTTCAAAGCAATTTTAATTTACCTTTCTCTATGGCAAGTGATGGTTGAATGCTTTTTCAAATATTTATTGGTATATTGGATGGGGTGGTGCACACCTTTAATCTCAGCCCTCAGGTGGCAGAGACAGGTGGATCACTGTGATTGGGGCCAGCCTGGTCCACATAATTTCTTCCAAGCAGGCTGAGACTAGGGAGACCCTACCAAAAAAAAAAGCACCCACAAATATTTATTGACCATTTGTATTTTGTCTTTTGAGGGCTAACTTTATAGTTTATTACTCTATTTAATGATTGGATGATTTGGTTTCTTTGATTTTAATTTTTTGTTTTGAGTTTTTGAGCAGAGTATCATGTATAGCCTAGGCTAGCCTCCAACTAGGCAGTCAAGGATGACCTTCAATTCCTTATCCCCCTGCTTCTAAGACCTCCAAAATGTTTGGAGTATGGAGTGTGTCTCCATATCTGGTTTTATGTGGTTTGGGGGATCAAATGTAGGGCTTCATGCTAGAAAAGCACCCTACCAACTAAGCATATCCCAGGAAAAGATATTTTTTTGACAGTGCTGGGGACTGAACCTAGGATCTATGTGTGCTAGGTAAACACTTTAACACCGAACTATACTTCTGTCCCAATGCAGTTCTTATCTACTCTAGGTATTAATTCTTTGTCTGATGTGTAATTGACAAAGATATTTTCCTATTCTACAGACTTTCTTTTCACCCTAGTGATTGTTTCCATTGCTGTGCAGTAACCTTAAAAATATTTTTATTGAGTCTTTGAGAATTTCCTACAATGTATTTTGATCATAGTCAGACCTCGACTTCCACCCTACTGCTCCTGCCCCCAACTTCATGTCCTTTATTGTTATTTTTCTCTTTAAAGGACCTATTAAGTCTAATTTGTGTCCCTTAAATGCTTTCAGGTATGGGTTCATCCCTGGGAATCTAGTCGACTTAAGGAAAATTGACCCTTCATCTCCTAGCAGATATAGCCACCAAAAGAGCCTCAGCCAGGGCTGGGGCTTTTTGCCCACTTCCCCCATCCATGCTGGGTTTTCATTTGGCTTGGGTTTGCACATGCTGTCATAAGGGTTGTGTGTTCATATGTGAAACCACCCTCTGGTGTCCAGACAACACCCTCTCTTGTATTCATCCACCACACCTGGCCCTTACAATCTTTCTGCACCTTCTTCTGCAAAGATCCCTGAGCTTGAGGGGAGAGGATGTCCCATTTAGGACGAAGCACTCTGCAGCCTTTTATTCTCTAGTGCAGAATCTTTTAATTGATTTTTTTTTTTGTATTTCATACAGAACATCCCAAACAATCTTATTCATCTTTATACCCACATCAAAAATGGCACCCTCTCACAGGGCTCCCCCCACCGGAGCCCATATACCCTGTCATCCCTGTTACTGCCTACTGTTTTAATTGCATGTAATTCTGTCCATCAATTCTTCGGGTTATTTCCTGTGCTATTGGAGTCCTTTTGAGAAAGTCTTTGACTGTGCTTGTACTTTGAAGTATTTTCCTCTAGCAATTTCAGTTTTAAGTCTTACAATAAGGTCTTTGATCCATTTGGAAATGACCTTTGTGCAGGGTGAGAGACAGGAATCTAGTTTCATTGTTCTGGATGTGAATATTCACTTTTCCCAGCACAACTTGTTGAAGAGACCGTCTTTTTTAAAAAAATATTTTATTTATTGTTTTTATTTTATGTGTATGAGTGTTATGTCTGCATGTAGGTAAGTGCACCCATGTCACTGAGGTGACCAGAACAGGGCATCAGAGCCCCCTGGAACTACAGTTTCAGGCAGGCAGTTGTGCGCTGCCAAGCATGGTGCTGGGAAATGAACTCCGGTCCTCTGGAAGAACAGTAAGTGTTCTTAACCCCTGAGCCATCTCTCCAGCCCTGAGACTATCTTTTTAATTTGTATGTTTTTTGACCCTTTTGTCAAAAATTAAGCAGGTGTAGCTATTTCTGGGTGCTCTATTCCATTCCATTGGTCTACACTTCTATTTTTGTGCCCTCACCTTGCTGCTTTTGTCACTATGACTCTCTAATACAATTTGAAATCAGGTGTTGTAATATCTCTGGCCTTGCTCTTTGGTCTTTAGTGCTTCCATATGAATTTTAGGACTATGCTTTCCAGTTCTGTGAAGAATGAAATTGGAATTATGAAACTGTAGATTGCTTCTGGTAATAGTGATTTTTACAGTATTAACTCTGCCAATCTGTGAGAATGGGAGATTTTCAATCTTCTAGTGTCTTCTTCAAATTCTATCTTCAGGGTCTTAAAGTTTTCATTGTAAATGCACCTTCTTGGCTAGAGTTTTTTTTTTTAACACTAGGGTGAACAGAATTTTTTTCTTTGATTTATTTTTTTGGGGAATTTTAATAGAAGATTTACATTAACAACTATCTTCAAAATACTCATCTTGGTTTTCAGAGAAATATCTATGAAACATATTTTCTAAATATCTTAGAAACATATTTCATAAGATTCTGTAATATTTAACAAAATGAAAAAGTATAGCAGGCAGATCTCTGTGACTTCAAGGCCAGCCTGGTCTACATAATGAGTTTCAGGACAGCTGGGGCTACAGGGAGACCCTGTCTCAAAAAGACCCCCCTCAAAAAAGTATAATAAAACAAATCACAGTAACAATTGTGAATGCACAGAGCTCACTGTTGATGGATTGTGTCATCACCTGAATGAAAAGAACATGGAGATAATGTCACTTAACCTTTGACAGAGTCTGGAAATTGTCCACAACTACTGGTATCTTTTACATAGGAAATGGCAAGTGTGATGAGTCTGATAAGGTCATCAATTACAGCTCGGCTAAAATATCTCATGCTTATATTTGTCTGAGAATAACTATAAATAGGAACTGTAATATTTAGCAATTGAGGTGGTCAAAAATATACCTTCTCTAAAGAATGAGTCTTTCATAACTTTACAGACAGAAATGATTTTAAACAAATCTCCACTTTATGCGACATGACAGAGTAGCAATGTTCATAATCGCTTAGAGAAGAAGATAATGCTTTATGTGTCACTAGAGGAAAATGTAAAACAAATATTTTACAATTTTTCTCTAGCCCATTTATTGTTTTGATTTGACTCAAATAACCTTTTCTTGTTATTGTAATCGACTTCCTAATGCATCTTCTCAATTGTGTGGGCAGATACACAGAACTTTATATGCATGAATAATATAAGTTGATATAGCAATATATTTTCTTTGTTTTTGCATTTACCCATATGGCACAAATCCTAATAAAACTAGACTGGAATATATTACAAATTCATTTGGTTAGGAATCTGTTACTGAGTGGGTGAATAAATATATATGATTTAAATTAAGAATGTGCTGTCCATTATTTACATGTCACCTCTTCTACTTTATTTTGACTTTTGCACTTATCATGTTTTATTAATGTTTTGAAGTTGTAAACATGAGTAGAGTGCAAGTCAAATCATAAAGTTGAAGTGAGGGAAATAAGAAAGTCCTGACAGTAACTGTAGAGAAACTTATTCTCAGATGCATTGATTGAGTGCACTGCTGTCAGTGGTATTCCTAGGTTGCTATTGCTGATAGCACATGCTGATGGTTTAGTCCAGTGTACCACATAGTCCACTGTATTGAATTCATATTTAGTGCTTGTTCTGAGTCCCAATTCTGAGCTTATGATAAATCTGTAAAATTTCCTTCCCTGGAAGTAGGGCAAGATAATCTACAGTTTACCCTCTCTTTGGTTTATTTTATTTTTTTGGAGAATTTCATGCATGAGTGGCCTATTTGCACTATTTCCACTCCTTCCAACCCCCCTCCAACTCCTCCAATGTCCTCCCTCCCACTCTCTCAATTTCTTGTCTTCTTCTTTGATTAATATTCTTACATATACATATATATGTATATGATGCACTAAGTTCACTTAGTGGTGCTTGTGTGTACCTGTGTGTAGGACTGCCCACTTGGGATTAGATAACCTCTCAGGGAGCTCATCCCTGGAGAAAATTGATTCTCACTCCCTCAATCAATTCTCATTCATTCATTCATTCATTCATTGCCTGTAGCTATTCATACTGAGGTGGGACCCCATGAAATTTCCCCTATCTACCTTGGCATGTCAACTAGCTTGTCCTTATGTAGATCTGGTTAGCCTCACATACTGTGGAGATTTCTTTGGTACAGCTTCTCTATCATGTCTAGAATGTTAACTAGCAGCAGCTGTCCTGTCCTTCTGGCTCTTATAGTCTTTTTGCCCCATGTTCCCTGAGTCTTAGGTGTAGAGGTTGCATTGTAGATGTGTCACTTAAGGCTGTTCACCTCACAGTCACTTGTTTTCCTCATTTTACCAGTTGTGGAACTTTGTAGTAGTTGCCATCTGCTGCAAAAAGAAGCTTCTTTCACAAGTTGTGAGAGGTGCACTTGTCTGTAAATAGAAGAATATGTACCTAGAATACAGTAAGAAATTACGTTAATCTAGGAAAGTGACAGAAGTGGGTTTTTCTCTAGGGACTACGTTGTAGTTTGAATAAGTGTCCCCCCTAGGCTCCAAGTATTTGGGCATTTTGTGTCCAGTTGGTGGTACTGTTTTGGGAGGTTTTATGAGGTACAGCATACTCCTGGAGGAAACATGTCACTGGGGACAGGCTTTGAGGGTTCTTAAGCCTTGGCTGGATTTCCAGATGGTCTCTGCTTCCTGTGCCTGCTTGAAGATGTGAGCTCTTGGCTTTCTGTTCCAGCTACCTTATGCCACAGTGCTTCCCCTGCCATTATGGACTCTTAACTCTGGAACCATAAGCTGAAATAAACTTTTCCTTTTATAAGTTCCCTTGATCATGGTGTTTTATCACAGCAACATAGAATTAAATAATATATACTATGACCTCTCCAGCCATGTGTATTTAGCTATGTTTATAGTATCATGCATGAATTTTCTTCCATTGAGCAGGCCTTAAGTCCAATTAGACAGATGTTGATTACCCCCCAAAATAAATGTGTCACTACTGCACCAACAGAGATAATTTGTTCAGCCATTCATTATTGTGGTTCATAGGCTTTACAGATGGGTAAGATCATTGGTTGTTTTTCTCCATTGGCAGCTTGTATAGTATCTTCTGATACCATGAGAGCTGGTCTTTGGGAAGGAGGTTTCCAGGTTTTGTCCAGCATACTGGTTGTAAGTTCTGTGTTTGAAGTATGTCCTGTCTTCAGCAATAAGATATTGTCCTGTTGGGAGCTATTAGTATAAGCACAGCCATTATGTACATTGAGCTGTGGCAGGCTTGCTTGTTTACTATATGATCTTTCACCTTGACTCAAGAGTTTGTGTGTTTTGCACACAAGTACCGAATTGTTCTGCCAAGTCAGGAGGAATGTGTTGATAATTTAGGGAAGATGGTTAAATGGTGGAATTCACAGCAAGTACTTGACCGTTCCTTGACCCTCAGATAAAGGTGGGAAAAAAGAGCTGTTGAAGCTAATTGAGCTAAGCAAATGGTGGCTATCTGAAGTTCTACTGTATAAGAAGGCTGAGCTAAAATAAACTGGGGCTTCAGTCTCTACTGACAGTCCTCCCAAGTATCTTTCTCTGTCTCTTGTTTTTTCTTTCAATCCTCACTCCCCCTTTTGGGTGCTGTTCATCTTGGCTGGCTGGTACCAGCAGGTGGCGCCCAAACAGGGACCTGAAAAGTGGCGGGGGTGTGTGTGAAGGACACCGCTGGAGAAGTTAAGTGAGTGCCCTGGGTATGATTGGGGGTCAGTGAGTATTTATCTTGGGAGAAGATGGGGCAAGGAAACAGTCACTTGCTCTTTGTACATATGTTAAAGAATATGCTTCAGGCCTGAGGAGCAAAAGTGGAACATAAGCAACTTGTAAATTTTTTAGACTTTGTAGAAAAGGTTTGTCCTTGGTTTCCTGAACAAGGTACAGTGAGTTTAGATGTATGGCTACAGGTTGGAGAGAAAATGCAGGGTTACTATGACATGGAGGGTCCTTCTAAAGTTCCCATAGATGCTTTTACATTGTGGGCCTTGGTCAAAGATAGTCTTGATCTGTGGCATGAGGTGGAGAAGGCAAAGGAAGGAACATTCGCTGAGACTAAAGAGGAGAATCTGATAAGTGGCAGCTTGGGTAAAAGTGAAATGAAACTTTCCACTCAGCCAGAACCAGCTCCATTAGCCTTGCCACCCTCTTATGAAGACCCCCCCTGTCTGGGGCTAGAAGAGGGATCTCTTGACCCTGAAGATGAGTCTGCCCTAGGAGAAAAGGTGGTTAAGTATGATCAGGAAAAATATCCACCTCTAATTTCTTTGTCTGAGAAGCCTAACTATCACTGGGAAATTGAGCCATTAAGGGTGCAGTTAGAGGCTTTGAAGAAGGAAATGTTAAATAACAAAGAGAAAAGAGCTAGGACCACCCCAACACTCTCAGTTATAGCAGGATTGGATCCACCTCCTCCTAAATCCCTTGAGGTCACTCCATTTCCCACAGTCACTGTAGTTCAGAAGCCCCGGCCAGGAGTTTGGTATCCACTCAAAACTATGCAATCCTGGCTACAGCAAGCTATTGGAACCACAGTAGAATGAGGGGCATCTGTGCAAGGGTTTCAGGTTTTTCTTGTCACAGAGATGGTGGACCAGCAAGGAAATTGGGTGCGGAACCATGCTCCTGTGCTGTTTAAATAGCTAAAAGAGCTAAAAACCACTTGTGCTCAGTGTGGTCCCACTGCCCCTTTCACCCAGGCTTTGTTAGAATCCCTATCTGAGGACGCGCTTCTGCCTGGTGATTGGAAGCAGATGGTGCGTGCTTGCCTTTCAGGGGGAGTTATATCCCTAGACATCAAGTAATCTTTTACATCATACTCTTTTCATTTTAAATTTTTTGAATTTGGACAAAAATGACTGTTCTGTGGCAGATAGAATGTGGTACCCTCAGTCACAGGATACCTATGCCCAAGTCAGGTGGAAGGATCCTTTAACTGGACAATGGAATGGCCCCAACCCTGTACTGATATGGGGATGAGGCCATGTTTGTGTTTTTCTGCAGGACACAGGTGGAGCCAGGTGGCTGCTGGAAAGGCTGGTGAGGTTTGCTGGACGAGTGACAGAAAGAGAAATGGAAAAAAATGATGAGGCAACAAACGTGGCTGATGATGATGTTCCCGCAAGTGATCTTGGCTGAGTTATATTGGGCTTATGTTCTTGATCCACCAATACTGCACTCTGCGATATGGGAAGAAAAAGACATAGTAGTGACTGTGAATGACTGTCGATTAATCACTGGGCCCACTTCAAAACACCTGATGATTCAAGTGGTGACGAATTTTAATTATTTGGATCTGGAAGTGGGTTGCCTATTTGTTTTGTTAAAAATGATAATACGTCCGGGTGTGTACAAGTAGATGACCATGTGCTTGTGGGACAAGGTGGATGCTGTACCAATGCCAAAGTGCTACTGCCAAGAGATAATAGAGTACAGAAAAAAAAATTCTCCACAAGCATTTCCACCCTGTAAGCAATGACAGATATTCTAAAACGGCTGAGAGCCACCTTCCCATCGTGGTCCTCTATCTATCACTTCCATTGTGAGTGGTTTAGTGGGACTTAGCATGCTTTTCCTCCTATGTCTTTGTTTTCTTCCATTGTTTTCATCTGGTGGCGGTAAAGTTATTTATGAAATCCTTGTGGCAAGTCAAGGCTACTGTGCATGATATGAGATTGTGCTCCCTCCTCTAACGGAGATGGGTAAGATCTGGGAGAAAGTCAACCTAAGACAGGGCGTAGCTGATGGAAGCTATGTGCTGATGACGGGTAAGGCTTTGCTCTAGCAGAAGACAACTTAAGACAGGCACAGTCCTTCTGTCCTGGGTATAGCATAATCTGGGGTTATAAAAAATAAAAAAGGGGGAGATGTTGGGAGCTATTAATACAAGCACAGCCATTACATACATTGAGCTGTGGCAGACTTGCTTATTTACTTTATGATCTTTCACCTTGACTCAAGAGTTTGTGTGTTTTGCACACAAGTACCGAATTGTTCTGCCAAGTCAGGAGGAATGTGTTGATAATTTAGGGAAGATGGTTAAATGGTGGAATTCACAGCAAGTATTTGACCATTCCTTGACCCTCAGATAAAGGTGGGAAAAAAGAGCTGTTGAAGCTAATTGAGCTAAGCAAACTGTGGCTATCTGATGTTCTACTGTATAAAAAGGCTGAGCTGAATTAAAGCAGGGCTTCAGTCTCTACTGACAGTCCCCTCAAGTATCTTTCTCTGTCTCTTGTTTTTTCTTTCACTCCCCCTTTCAGGTGCTGTTCATCTTTACCGGCTGGTACCAGCATTGCCTTCAAGTTCTGGGAGTCAGTCAAGGGCCATGGCAATAGCCTGCATAATTTTGGGAGTCTCTTGGACTACCCTGACCAACAACTCAAAGGGAGGTTTCCCTTGCTGTCACTGTGAATTTTGTTACATAGCCATCAGCTATATATAAGCATTCACATTTACACTATATGTGTATCTTTCAGTAGTCTTATAAAATATTGCATTTCTGTTTGGCTTTTTGCATAATTTAAGCATATGGTGCTTAAATACTTCCCTCTTTTCTCTTTCTCCCTGTGTACCCCTCCCTCTTCCCTCTCCTGTTAAAGTTTCCCCTGTTTCCCCATTTCCCCCTTATTACACCTATTTCCTACTTCCTCCCTCTCTTGAACTCCTTCTTCCCCTTTACCCCCATTGCTCCTTTCCATTTTCCTGGTGCTTGTGGTTATATCTGAACTTACACTCACATCTGAGAATTTGGAGGTAGGATCCACAAATAAGAGAGAACATGAATGGCTTGTTTTCCTGTGTTACTTCACTTAGCATAACAGTTTCTAGTTCCATCCATTTACCTGAAAATTTCATGATTGTGTTTTTATAAATAAAGCTCCATTGTGTAAATGTACCACGTTTTCATTATCCACTCCTCAGTTGAAGGACATTTAGGCTGTTGCCATTTCCTAGCTATTGTGAAAAGAGCAGCAATAATCATGACTAAGAATGTATCTCCATAGTAGATTTACGTCAAGGAGTGGTAGAGCTGGATCACATGGCAGATCTGTTTTTAATTTTTAAGAGTTCTCAGCACTGATTTCCATAGTGCCTGCACAGGTCTGCAATCCCACCAAGATTGGATGAGGGTTCCCCTTTCATTTGCTGTCATTTGTTTTCTTGATCTTAGCCATTCTGACTCATAGGATGAAATCTTAAAGTAGTTTTAAATTGTACTTCCCTAATTGCTAAGTATGCTGAACACTTCTTAAAGCCTTTCTTAGACATTTTTATTTCTTCTTTTAAGAACTCTTTGTTCAGAACTGTAGTCCATTTATTAAAAATTGGGTCACATGTTTTCTTGATTCTTTCTTTTGAGTTCTTTGTATATTCTGGAAATCAATCCCCTATCAAATGTATAACTGAAAAAGATCCCCCTTTGTTTTTTTTGGGACAGGATTTTATTCTTTAACTCGGGCTGGCCTGGAATCATCATGTAGCCCAAGCTGTCTTCAAACTTATGGCAATACTCCTGCCTGAGCCTCTGAGTGCTGAGATGATAGATGTGTCACCAAATCTGGCTTAAATTAATCCCTCTATTGTTTCTTATCCAAATAAAGCTTGAGATGATCTTAGTTTCTATGCTATAGAGCAGAGCCTTTGATAGCCAGTTGTAATCTTGACACATGACTTACCGAGGAACTGTTTCAGAGTTCCAAACTTGAGAGTGAAAGGAAATAGAGAAGAAATAGCTGATCACTGGTGTGATCCAAAGCAAAAATCTTTCCTTGGTATTGTCTACTGGAGCAGTCTACAGAGAAGTCTGCACCTCATAGTGTTCAAATCAATTTGGTTCCCACATTATGTTCCCTCCATTCGTGCAGACCCTAAGATCAGAAATCATAGGGAAAAGGAACCACCTAGAATGTACAATTCTGGAACAAATCATAGCCTTCCATTCTGCAGTTGATACGGATGTTCTAGCTGGTGCTTGTCATGTCTTTCCTGTGTCATCTACTTATCCCTCACACTAAGCAGTCACTTCTGGCCCATGTAGATGGCTTGTCTTTTAAACTGATGCAACCTTAATCCTTTAGGGGCTGGGCTCTAAAAGGTTTCCATGCCTTTTAGAAATGGATTATTGTATTTATCTATTTATAGTCATAAATAAGTGTGGCAGTCTCAGCAAATGTCTCAGACATTAATTACGCCTTCATTCCTAAGTGGTAGGTCCTTGTGGTGCTTCCTTGTGATGCTCCTGTTTGATCTTCCGGTCATCTCTGCTGTTCAGTGGCTTAAGGAGCTCAGTGTAACTAGGAGACATTCGTTACTTTCATTTTTGTGGCATTATTTGTATGGAAATTATCTTCATAATCAGGACAGGGCATGGGAAGCACACATTCCAGTGAGTTGCTCGAAGTGACAGTGAGAGGCTATTCCTTTCTTACTACATGAAGCTATTCATTTATTGGGAACTGAACCAAATGACAGTCCTTTGTTGAAGGAATTTGCAAAATCCTGAGGGACAGCACCCATCCTCATAGGATATTGTCTTCAGACTAGTGTCTCAGCCACATTTTAAAGGATGTTTAATCAATGTTTCTGGACAGTAGCTTCACAATAGTATAGAAAATCATAAATGATGTATTCTGTATATATGTATCATGCCTTCTCATAAAGTAGGTTAGTAGGCAGAATTCTATAATTGTAAGTGAGATGCTCTGTGAACCCTTGGACAATGCTGCTTTGTGGAGGAGAAAGGTATACTTGCTCTGCATGTCCTTCTCAGTTAGGATGTATTGATCCCCTTTCCAGAATGGGGGACAATTGAGGTAAACAATTTGCCATTAAGTAGCTAGTCGTCTGTATAAAGAAAATCTAGATAAGGTACCAAAATTACTTCTATCATAAGAGATTCACTGACTTTTGCTTTCAGGCAACATAGTAAGCCAGGTTTGACACAAAAGACCAAGTCCGACCATATTTATAGGTCAATTTATTGACTACATAGAGACTATTTTGTTAAACCTAAAATATGACTACAAGTACAAATGATTTGAATTTTCAGTTTTTAAAGTTGTTTGATGAAACCAAAAATAAAAGTCTCATTAGATCAGCTAGTTTCATAGACATAGCACCAGATATTGCTTATCAGCAAATTACTGGGGGGTGGGGGGGAGCATAGTCAAACCATTATGCCTGGGTAGGATCAAACTTTAATAAGTTATCAGTAATTCTCAATGGAAAGGCCCAGAAACAGGATTATGGAGAGATAGAATAACCCAAAGAGGATTCCCCATTTAATTCTGAAAATTATAAAATATTGTTTCTTGTCAATATTTTAATCTACTTTAATCATCTGCAAATTAGTCACAATCATATTTTATGTATGTTTTTTTCTTCACTCTCATTTGTACATAATTCTCACTGATAGCATATGTGCAGGTGAGATTTGAATAATTTCATTTTCTCTGATGTCAATCTATACTTCAGAATCATAAGGATCTCTTTTTCCTTCTCTCTGTTACTCTCTACTTCTCTCTATGTCTCTTTCTTTTTCTCTCTTCTCTCCTTATACATGCTAGGGACTGACCTCGAACTTGTGATTCTCCTGCTTCCACCTTAAGTGCTAGAACTACAGATGTGTAGCACAAAGTGCAATGTTTGCTATTGTTGGCTTTGAAGGAATCAACATGTCATTTCTATTTAATTTTATATATACAGTGTACATATAAAGCCATATATATTTGTATATATACCATAGACACATGTATTTTTAACATGATTCAAATGCATTCTCTAAAAATGTTATCGAATATTTGTGATTTTCATATAATGTATTTTGATGATATTTAGATTCCCTCCCCTATCCACACCTCTCCTTACTGCTCCCCACCCAATTTAATGCATTCTATTTTATATACAATAAGGGTTATAGAGTCTAATTTGTGTTCCAAAATGTCCTGCAGTGTGGGTCTGTCCACTATAGCTGGTTAACCTACCAAGAGTCACATTCTTGAAAGAGGCTGACTCTCCCCCTCTCAGCAGCCATCAATTGCCAATAGCTCCTCACATAGAGTTGGTATTTTTTAAAAATTTTATTTATTATTTTTATTTTATGTGTATGTGTGTATTGTCTGCATGCAGATAAGTGCATATCGTGCAATGCCTGTGGAGGTCAGAAGAGGCTGTCAGATCCCCTGGGACTGGAGTTAAGGACAGTTGTTAGCTGCCATGTGGGTGCTGGGATTCGAACCTGGGTCTTCTGCAAGAATAACTCATGTTCTTAACCGCTGAGCCATCTCTCCAGCCCAAGTTGGTATTTTTTACCCTCTTCCCTGCATCTATCCTGGGACTTTGTGTGGTTTGACCTTCTGTGGGACTTGTGCTGACCCACTGTCTGGAAAACTCTATTTCCTTGTGGTCATATGCCTCTGGCTCTTACAATCTTTCTGTTCCCTCATCCACAATGATCCCTGAGCCTCGGGAGGAAGAAGTTTGATATGGGTGTCCTATTCAGGGATACACACTCTGTAGTCTCTTATTCTCTGCAAGTGGTCAGTTGTGGGTTTCTGTGTTAGTCACCATCTGCTGCATAAGGAAACTTCTCTGGTAAGAGTTGACAGATGAATTAATATATGGGTTTAGCAATAAGTCATTAGAAGTCAGCTTAATACCATAACTATTTAGTAGAAGAATAGTATTAGGCTCTCCCTAGTGCCCTGTGACCTGTTGAGCCACAGATTTGTAGGCTTGATATCAGTGGTCTCCAGCCTATGAAGTAGACCTTAAATCCAATAAGAAAGTTGTCAGTTACTTACATAATATCCATGCCACTATTGCACCAGTGGGCATATCTTGCCAGGTCAGTTGTTGTTGTAGTTCACAGGATTCATAGCTGGGTGAGGTTGATGATTATTATTTTTTTCTTCTGGTACATGCTTAGTACCATCGAGTACTATGAAAACAAGCCAGTAGAGATGAGGCTTTGAAGTCAGTACCAGCTTGACTTCTCCTTGTTTGTTCTACAGCTCATGTATGTAAGTGTATTCAGCAATAGGGTCATACCATGGCATTCTGGTAGGTAACTGAGAGCAGGGGAAATGGCAAGTATTGTTGGAGGGTCTATGGGACCTCTGGCCAAAAGATTCAAAAGAGGGAGTCCATTGCTGGCACTGGGGTTTTATTTTGTTAGTTTATGATGTCTAGCAGGGGCAATGTCCTCCTGTTATAAGGTAACTATTTTTAATCTCTTTTATAATGTATATGTATATACTTTAAAAAGCTTCTGTATTGGTAGGTTTCCATAGGGCTTTTTCTAAAGACCTTGGTGTTATTTATAACTCATGGTAGTCCCTCTTCTGCTCTACTCTCCCCTTTCCCACTCCATTTAAACCTTTCAACTTTATTATTCCTCTTTCCCTTTTTATATCACTGTATGCTATGATCCCCTCCAGGAAACTTCTCCCCACTTCATGGCTGTTTATTAGTTTCGTGACTTCTTTGGATTTTCTTTATCAGACCTCAGTGGTTGGACTTGCACTGGGGAGCATCTGGGGACCCTGACTTGACACAGTGGGCCTTAGCATGGATGACAGAGTATGTGGGCTCTAATGTTGGGGGGGGTATGAAAGGGTGCCAGTGGGTATGGGGGTATAAAGCTGATTAAGATTGTTTGAGATATTCTGTATGAAATACACAAAAATTCAATAAAATTTAAAAAGTTATTGTTTTTATTTTATGTGTGTGAGTGTATTGCCTGCATGTTTTTAAGGGCACCAGTGTCATGCAGTGTCCATGGAGTCAGAAGTTGGCATTGTATTCCCTGGAACTGGAGTTACAGATGGTTGTTAGCTGCCATGTGGGTGCTGAGAATTGAACCTGGGTCCTCTGCAAGAGCAGTTGGTGTTCTTAGCTACTGAGCCATCTCTCCAGTCCCAACTTCCCTGCATATTCAAATTGAAACATGCTTATCTAAGATTTCAAAGCTAGCATCCAACTATGGGAGAGAACATGTGATAGTTGTCTTTCTGGTTCTGAGTTACCTCACTCAGGACATTTGTTTCTAGTTCCATCAATTTACCTTTGAATTTCATAATTTTATTATTTTAAGAACTGAATAATATTCCATTGTGTATATGTACTAGATCTTCATTATTATTTTTGTTTTTAACTTTGGTTTTAAGCAATTTATTCCTGTTTGGTTCTCTTTCTGTTTATCTTGTTGGGTTTCATTAAGGATCGTCAATCTGTTCCTGAAGTTCTAAAAATAAAATTTGAATTATTCATAGCCATATTTCTTACCTTTGCCAAATTTTTATATCCCATTACTCTCTTTTTTCCTGTGACTCTAATTGGCACTTACTGTTCTCTAGGTCACTAATGGTCTCTTGTTTGGCATTTTCTTCTTCATCTTTAGATAGTCTCTGTTGTTGTGTATTTAGCTTCAGTTATTACTATTATAAATTTTTACTATAGCAGCTCATCTTCTATTGGGGCTTGTAGTCAGAATTTCTTTTCTGAGACTATCATTTTCACAATAAAACTTCTATTTTAGTTTTTTAAAAAGTATTTTCCAGGGCAGGTGAGATGGTTCAATGGGTAAACCTGATGATCTGAACTTGGTCTCCAGAATCTAAATGATGGAAGGAGGGAACTAACTCCTGCAAGATGTCCTGTGACCTCCACATGTGTGCCACAGCACACTTGCATTGTCCTGCACATACACACATAAATAAATAAGTGTAAAAATAAAAATATTTTCCATTTTTCTGATATTCTTCCTATGGACACTTACACCAGTTTCAAAAGTACACATATATTTACTAAATTATTATTATGCTTTCTTATTGCCAATATTTCTGATATCTCTGGGTCTTTATACTTACTGTTTCCTCCTGGCATTAGGTGAGCAATCCCCATGTCTAATAATTTCTGGTCATATACAGAACATTGTAGGTGCCGTATTAATAAAACTTGAAATTTCTTTACTTCGAATACTGTTAAAATTTTATTTTCCCAGAATGTCAGTTTCTAGTGAATCAGCTTGATATTTTTTTGTTGATTAAAAAATATTATTTTGGCTGAGGAACTACTGGTAGCTGCTGGCAGAGGGAGAGTCAGCTTTCTTTAAATGTGTGCTCCCTGGTAGGTTGACCACACTCCAGGGGATGACCCCACACCCAAGAGTACTTGGGACACACATATTGGATTCAATGGGCTTTAAAAAAGGAGTCATGAAGTTGGGTGAGTACAGAGGTGGGGGGAATCTGGAGGGAGTTGGAGGAAAATATACTTTGAAATTCTAAAAGAATTAATAAAAATATTAGTAAAAATAAAAAGAAACAAATTATTACTTGTGTGACAACAATAAACATTATTTAGGGGGTGGCAGAGTGATTCAGTTAGTAAAGGTGTTTTCATGCTAGTCTGATAACTTGAATATGATCCCTGTAACCCATACAAAGGTGGAAAGAGAGAAATGACTTCATTTCTGAAAGTGTTCTTTGATCTCACTGCTCTCCTCTCCCCCTTCCTGTCTAACCCTCCCTCCACTCCCTTCTCATTTAAAGTACCCCCATTTCCCTCATTTCTCCCTTGATAATTCCTATCTGCTATGGTCCCAACTCTCTTGAGCTCCTTCTTCCCCTTTATCCCCATAGTTCCTTGTACAGCCCTCCCTTCCCCCTCCCATTTAAATACCCTCATTTTACACATTTCTCCCTTAGTAACACCTGTCTCCTACTGTTCTTCTCTCTTGGGTTCCTTCTTTCCCTTTAACCTCCCTAGTTCCTTTCCATTTTCCTGGTTCCTGCAGTTATATCAGGATATACACTCAAATATTTGCTGCTAGGATCCACAAATGAGGGAAAACATATGTCATTTATTTTTCTGAGTCTGTGTTACTTCACTTAGTATAACAGTTTCTAGTTCTATCCATTTATCTGCAAATTTGATTATTTAATCTTTCTATACTGCTGAATAGAACTCCATTGTGTAAATGTATCACATTTTCATTAGCTACTTGTCAGTTGAGGGACACTTAGGGTGCTTCCATCTCTTAGCTATTGTGAAAAGAGCAGCAACAAACATGGTTGTACAAGTATCTCTGCAATAGGATGAGTCATTTGGGTATATGCCAAGGACTGGAATAACCGGGTCATATGGTAGTTCCATTTTTAGTTTTTTAAGAGTTCTCTACATTGCTTTCCATGGGGGTTTCACAAGTTTGCAATTCCCACCAGCAGTGGATGAGTGTTCCCCTTTCCCCACATCCTCTCCAGCATTTGGTACCATTTGTTCTCTTGATCTTGACCAGTCTGACTGGGGTAAGATGAAATCTTAAAATGGCTTTAATTTGCATTTTCCTAATTACTAATGATGTTGAACACTTTTTTTTTTCTGTCTTTGAAACAGGTTCCCCCAGTAGCCCCAGCTGGCCTGGCACTCACTATGTAGACCAGGCTGGCCTCGAACTCACAGAGATCCACCTGCCTCTGCCTCCCAAGTGCTGGGACTAAAGGTGTGTGCCACCATGCCCAGCTTGAACACTTTTTAAGAAGTTTCTTAGCCATCTTTATTTCTTCTTTTGAAAAGTTTCTGTTCAGATCCTTAGCCCATCTTTTAATTGGGTTACTTCATTCTTGTTTCTTTGTTTTTTGAGTTCTTTATATATTCTGGAAGTTAAACCTTGGTCAGATATGTCACTGGTGAAGATTTTCTCCCACTCTGTGGGTTTTCTCTTCAGCACCTTGGTTGTTCCTTTTGATGTACAGAAGTTTTTTGTTTAATGAGGTACTGCTTATTGACTGTTGACCTTAATTCCTGAGCAACTGATGTTAGATTTAGAAAGTTCTCTCCTACGCCTGTATCTTGTATGTTATTGCCAATGTTTTCTTCTAACAGTTTCAGAGTTTCAGGTTCCACATTGAGGTCTTTGATCCATTTGGACTTGACTTTTGTGCAAGGTGAAAGATAAGGGTCTCATTTCATTCTTCTACAGGTGGAGATCCAGTTTTGCCAGGATCATTTGTTGAAGATGCTGTCTTTCCTCCATTGTGTGTTCTTGGCACCTTTGTCCAAAATCAGGTGGCTGAAATTGAGTATACTCAAGTCTGAGTCTTCAATTATATTTCATTGATATATGTGTCTATTTTTGTGCTAACACCATGCTGTTTTTATGACTATGGCTCTGTAATATATTTTGAGATCTGGTATGATAATCCCCCCAGTTATTGCTTTTCGTGCTCAGGGCTGCCTTGGCTATCTGGGGTCTTTTTTGCTTCAGTGTGAATTTTAGGATTTTTTTTCTAATTCTGTGAAGAATGTCATGGGGAATTTAATTGGAATTGTATTGAATCTATATATTGCTTTTGGTAGGATGGCCATTTTCACAATATTAATTCTTTCAATCCATGAGCATGGGAGGTCCTTCTATCTTCTGGTGTCTTCCTCAATCTCTTTTTCTTTAAATATTTAAAATTTTTATTATAGAAATCTTTAATGTTTTTGGTCAGGTTTATTCTGAGATATTTTACTTTTGGTGGGGTATTGTAAATAGGAGGGTCTCCATGTACTTTTTCTCCAATTGCTTGTTATTGATATATAGAAAGGCTACTGATTTTTGAAGATTAATTTTATAATCTGCCACTTTACTGAAAGTGATAATCAGTTCTAGGAGTTTTGTGGTGGAAACTTTGTGATCTCATGCATAGTATTATATCATCTGTAAAAAGGATAATTTGACCTCTTCTTTTCCAATTAGTACTCCTTTAATTTCCTTCTTTTGTCTTATTGCTCTAGCAAGAGTTTCAAGCACTATATCATAAAGGAGCGGAGATAGTGGACATCCTTGTCTGCTTCCTGATTTTACTGGGAATGCTTCTAGTTGTTTTTTCCATTTAGAATGACGTTGGCTGTAGTTTTGTTATATATAGCTTTAATTATGTTGAGGTATGTTCCCTCCTGTCCAATTTGTTTTAGGACTTTGAACATCAATTTTTTTTACATCTACTGAGATGACTATGTGATTTTTCTCTGAGTCCATTTATATGATTTATGTCATTAATTGATTTATGTATATTGAATTATCCATGCATCTCTGGAATAAAGCTGACTTGATCATGGTGAATGATCTTTTTGATGTGTATGTGGTTTGAAAGTATTTTGTTGGGAATTTTTGCATCTATATTCATTAAGAATATGGTCTATAATTTTCTTTCCTGGTTGTGTCTTTACCTGGTTTTTGTTCTAGAGTCATGCTGCCTTCATAGAAGGAATGTGGAAGTTCTCCCTGGCTCTATCTTTTTGAATGATTTAGTTAGTATTGGTTGTAGATCTTTAAATGTCTGGTAGAATTCTGCTGTAAATCCATCGGGGCCTGGGCTTTTTATAGTCAGCAGGTTTTGTATTACCATTTCAATTTCCTTATGTGTTATGAATCTGTTTAAACTGTTGATCTCTTCTTGATTTAGCTTTGATGAGTCCCATTATTTTAAATATCCATCCATTTCTTTTAGATTTTTGAATTTAATAGAGTATAGGTTTTTAAAATATTACCTTATAATATTTTGGATCCTTTTGATGTCTGTTGTGATGTTTCTCCTTTCACCTCTGATTTTGGTTGATTTGAATTTGCTCTTTATTTCTTTTGGTCAACTGGGCTAAGGATCTGTCTATCTTCTTTAGTTTTTCAAATAACCAGCTCTTAAATTTATTGATTCTTTGTATTGTTTCCTTTGTTTCTATTTCATTTTTTCTGCTCTGATTTTTGTTATTTCTTTTTGTCTGCTGGGTTTGGGTTTCATTTGTTCTTGCCTTTTTAGAGTCTTGAGTTAAAATGTTAAGTCGTTTATTTGTGCTCTTTCTGATTTTTCTAATGTTGGCACTTAGAGTTATAAACTTTACTCTTAAGACTGCTTTTAAGGTGTCCCAGAGGTTTTATTGTGTTGTATTATCCTGTTCGTTTAGTTCCAGGAATACTTTTTTTTTTCTTTTCTTAATTTCTTCTTTGACCCATTCGTCATTCAGGAGTATGTTGTTTAATCTCCATGAGTTTGCATAGTTACTAGAGCTTCTTTTGATATTGATATTAAGCTTTATTGCATTGTGGTCTGAGAGAATGCATGGAATTTTTTCAATTTTTTTTATTTGTTGAGGTTTGTTTTTTGCCCCACTATGTGGTCAATTTTTGAAAAAGTTCCATGGGGTGCTGAATAGAAATTGTGTTTTTTGGTGCTTGGGTGGAATGTTCTGTAGATGTCTGTTAGGTCCATTTGATATATGGTATCATGGAATTCAGATATCTTTCCGTTCATTCTTTGTCCAGTTGACCTATCTTAATTGAGCAGTGGGTCTGCTTCCTGGAGGAAGCACATCACTGGATGTGGGCTTAGAGTGTTCTTAAGCCTTGCCAGATCTCCAGTTTCTTTCTTGCTTCCTGGGCCTGCGTGATGATGTGAGAGCTTAGATTCTGCTGCTCCTGCTCCAGCCACCTCCAGCCACCATGCCTCCCTGCCATGATGGACTGTAATTCCCCTGGAACCATAAGCTCAAATAAACTCTTCCTTCTGTAAATTGCTTGGGTCAGTGTTTCTATCACAGCAACAGAAAAGTGACTAATACAGTAATCCTCCAGGATAGCCACACCTTCTAAAACCTCCCAACAGTGCCATCATCTGGGGACAAAATGTCCAAATACTTGGAGCCTATGGGGGACATTTTCATTCAAACCATCACATCCTCTTTATCACTTCTGATTAGTTTTAGTTTGAAGTCTTTTTTGTCAGATATTAGAATTGAAACCCTTGCTTGTTTCTTAATGTGATTTGCTTGGAATATTTTTTCCATCCTTTCACCTTAAGGTAGTACCTGTCCTTGAAGGTGAGATGGGTTTCTTGTAGACAACAAAAGGATGACTTTTTCTTTCTTAATTCATCCAACTAGGCTATGTCTTTTGGCTGGGGAATTCAGTCCACAATATTTGAAGTTATTATTGAAAGATATGTATTGGTTACCATCATTTTAATCTCTGTTTGCATTTTGGTCTAATTTTGTGTTTATACCATTATACCTTCATTTGGTTTCTTTCTTTTGCCCTTTGGGTGTAGTTGTCCCTTTTTCCCATTCTTTGTTTTGCTTCAAGTATTCTCTGAAGGTTTTGTGGGCATGTATTCTTTCAACATATTTGTGTTGTGGAAGATTTTTCTTTCCCCTTCAACTACAGTAGACACTTTGCTGGGTAAAGTATTCTGGGTTAGCATCTATGGTCATTTAGAGCTGGGAATAATTTGGTCCAGGCTCCTCTGGCTTCATAGTTTGCATTAGGTCAGCTGTACTTCTGATGGGTTTTCCTGTATATGTGGCTTGTTTTTCTTTTGCAGTTTTTCAGTATTCTCTCTTTGTTCTGTACATTTAGTGTTTTTTCTAGGATATGCTATTGGGAGTTTCTTTTCTGGTCTGTCTATTTGGTGTTCTATGTGCTTCTTGTATTTGTATGGGAATGTCTTTCCTTAATTTTGGGAAATTTTCTTCTACAATCCTGTTTAAGATCTTGTCAATACCATTAACCTGAAATTCTTCTCCTTCTATGCCTATGATGGGTAGATTTGATCTTTTCATGGTGTCCCACATTTCCTTCATATTCCACGTCTGTATTTAAAAAAAAATTTTTCATAATCTTTGCTTGAGTGGTCCAATTCTTAACTTTATCGCTCAGTCTTGGTATTCTGTTTTACATTTCATTCATTTTATCAGTGAGGCTTTCACCTGTTGTTTCAAATCGGCTTATTGAGTTTTTGACTTCCTTCTTCATTTCAGCCTGAATTTTCTTCAATATTTCTAGTTCTTTTGTGAATTCAATTGGAAGGTTATCCCTATCTTCTTTTAGTTCTTTGATTTTTTTTTGTTTGTGTGTTTGTTAAATTTGTTGAATTCTTTGATTATGATTATGAATTTTCTTTTAAATTCAGTGTCCTGGGTTTTCTCTAGGGTGTTTCCATTGTAGAACTCTTCTCCAGGACAGGGGGTATTTGGTGGGAACATATTATTTTGTTTTTTCCATATTATTATTTTTCTTTTGTGATTTTGGCATGTGGATTTTTTTCTGTTGTAATTCTGGTATGAAATTAAAGCTTTCCTTTATTGAAGTCTGCTCCTGTTTGTATTATTGGTATGTCTTGGTTGTATTACTGGGTGTGTAAAGATGGTTTGTCTAGACTTCAGATTCTCTTTTGATTGTATATTGGAGGAACCAGATGGCTTCAGTCTGGCTACTCAGGCACTCCCCCAGAGGCCCAAGTCTGACACCAGTCTGGTACTCTCAGGCTTCCTCCTAATGTCTGGGCCCCTACCAGTGAGCAGTCACAGCACAATTTGAGAAGCTCACTAAGGGGAGGCCCAATTTAGGTACTCTCAGGCAGTCTACAAATGTCTGGGCCCCTACTGAAGGGCCAAGAAGCCTAGTCCTAAAGCAGTGGGAGGGGCTGCATGTAATCCCAGTGTTGGGGGATGAGCATGGCCTGATTTTGGAAACTCAGCACCATGTGGAAGCTGGATCTAGGCACCTATAAAGTGCATCTTACCAGAGAACAGAGATGCTAGTGGTGTTCACTTTATGCATCTTCCTTTTCTAATGGACCACATTTTTGGACTGCCCGTTTTGTCATAATGAGAAAGATTTTCTTGATCAAGGTAGTTCCTCAGAGCTTGGCAGACCGCCAGAGAGTGTGGGGTTCTGGCTTCCCTCTGGCCTCCAACTACTAGAGGGCCTGAGAACCCAGGGGACAGCCTGACAGCCCCCAGATCCTGCCTCCATGTGGTGGTGAGCTTCCCCTAATTGCATCATACCATCCCCCTACCTGGGATTTTGTGATGCCCCACCCAAGGCTCTAGGGCAGTTCTGGCTTTGGTGGGCTAGGGTTGAGATCCTAGAAGACAGCCTGAGAGAATGGGTTTGGACCTCCATTGGCATAGCTGCTTGGAGCTCAGCAGACCAATACAGTGCCTCCATGTGGTGGTGAGCTTCCCGTAATTGCATCATACCATCCCCCCCCACCTGAATATTTTGTGAGGCCCCTCCCAAGGCCCCAGGGCAGATCTGGCTTTGGTAGGCTAAGGTGTGGATCTCAGCAGACTTCCAGAGAGTGCCTAGTTCTGGCCTCCCTTTGGCATAGGGTTGAAAATGCACAGGACTGCCTGAGAGAGCCTGATCCTGCCTCCACATGGTGAAGGAAGCCCGAGTGTACCTGACTGGAACCTGAATTGGGCTTCTATGGGTACCACTGAAGAGCTGATTTGAAGCCATCAGTTCCCTCCAAAATAAACCTGAGAGAACCTGAATCCTGTACCAACCAGCTTTACATAACCAATAAAGAAAGGATCTAGGCACCTGGATAATCCAAACAGAAGCATACTTCAATTTAATTCTCATATCAGAATCATAAACAACAAAAGAAATTCACATGCCAAAACCACAATGAAAGAACAATAAAATGGAAAGCCAATACACTATGTCCCTTCCAAACCCCACGAATTGTGTAGAAGAGTTCTACAAGGAGAATTCCCTAGAGATAACCCAGGACACTGAATTTAAAAGAACGATCATAAACATGATCAAGAAATTCAATGAATTTAAAGAACACGTGAAAAAAGCAAATTAAAGAGCTTAAAAAAGATAGGGATAAACTTCTGAAGGAATTCACAAAAGATATAGAAACTGAAGAAAACTCAGGCAGAAATGAAGGAAGTGCAAAACTCAATAAGCCAACTTGAAACAACAGGGGAAAACCTCAACTCCAGAATGAATGAAATGGAAAAGAGAATATCAGCACTAGAGGATAAAGTTAAAGAATTGGACCACTCAAGCAAAGAGTATGAAAAATTTAAAAAAAACAACAACACAGGAATGGAATATGCAAGAGATGTGGGACACATGAAAAAACCAAATCTATGGATCATAGGAATAGAGGAAGGGGAAGAATTTCAGGTTAATGGTGTTGACCAGATCTTAAACAGGATTGTAGAAGAGAATTTCCTGAAATTAAGGAAAGACATCCTCGTACAAATACAGGAAGCACATAGAACACCAAATAGACAGGATCAGAAAAGAAACTCACCATGCTATACCATAGGAAAAACACTAAATGTACAGAACAAAGAGAGAATACTGAAAGCAGCAAAAGACAAACAACAAGTCATACAAAGGAAAGCCCATCACAATTATAGCTGACTTATCATTGCAAACTATGAAAGCCAGAGGAGCCTGGACCAAGGTATTTCCAGTTCTACATGACAATAGATGCCAGCCCAGAATACTATACCCAGCAAAAATGTCTAAGAAAAACCTTCCATGACATGAATAGCCTGAAAGAATACATGCCCACAAAACCAGCCCTCCAAAGAATACTTGAAGCAATACAGAGAGCAGAAAGAGAATCGACTATACCCTAGGGGCAATGAAAGAAAATAACCAAAGATATAATTTAGAAAACACAAAATTATACAGAGAACACAAACAGCAATCAAAATTACAGTAACCAATACACACCTTTCAATAATAACCTTAAATATCAGTGGACTGAACTCCCCAGTCAAAAGACACAGGCTAAGCAAATGGATTAAGAAACAAAATCCATCTCTTTGCTGTCTGCAAGAAACCCATCTCACCTTCAAGCAGAGGCACTACCTTAAGGTAAAAGGATGGAAAAGAATATTCCAAGCAAATGGCACTAAGAAACAAGCAGGGGTTGCAATTCTAATATCTGAAAAAATAGACTTCAAAGTGAAACTAATCAGAAGAAATAAGGAGGGTCACTTCATTCTGATCAAAGAAACAGTTAAACAAGAAGATATTACAATCCTTAACATATATGCACCGAATTCTGGTGCACCCAAATTAATAAAAACAACACCACAGGACTTTAAGACACAGATTAATTCCAACTCAGTAATAGTAGGGATTTCAAAACCCCACTGTCTCCATTTGTGTTCACCAGGGGTTCTGGTTCCTCCAACGGGCGGGGCCTGCTGCAGAGAATTGACTGCAGAGAGTTAGCTGCGGAAGGAGGGGCTTGTGGTGCCATCTTGGGATGGAAGCCATGAGCAGTAAGGAATGTGTGTGGCGGTGGGCATGGGGAACGCACAGCAGCTGGGCATACTCAAAGACAGAATGGCCTGGCACTTATGGACCTGGGGCAAGACCCCTGGCCCCTGAGGCATGGGTGAAAGCTAGCAGTGACTATGGGTATGCCATAGGAGCGACCTGACATGGTGGGCTCTGAGCCACAGTGCAGAACTGCATGGCATGGAGCTAAGCAGGAAGAGCTAGGCACTGGGTGCTCATTTCTTTGTAAGCCCCTCCTCTACACCCCAGGATAATAATAAACGCACGTAAAGATATCTTATATGGTTTGCCTGATAGCACAAGAGACACAGAGAGAACTCTGGTGACAAAACCATTAGACAAGACAACTGGACAAAGAATAAACAGGGAGACGCCTGAATTAAATGATGCCATACATCAAAGGGGCCTAACAGACATCTTTTGATTATTGTACCCAAACACCAAATAGTACACTTTCTACTCAGCACCTCATGGAACTTTTTAAAAAAATTGACCACATACTGGGCCACAAAACAAATGTCAACAAATAAAAAAATATTGAAATAATTCCATGGATTCTATTGGACCACAAAGCAATAAAGCTCAAAATCAACACTGGATGAAGCCCTAGTCACTACACGAACTCATGGTGAATGAACAACAAAAAGGACAATACAACACAACCTCTGGGACACATTAAAAGCAGTCCTAAGAGGGAAGTTTATAGCTCTAAATGCCTACATTAAAGAATTGGAAAAAGCCCAAATGAATGACTTAACACTGCAACTCAAGGCACTGGAAAGGCAAGAACAAATGAAACACAAACCCAGCAGAGGAGAAGAAATAACAAAAATCACAGCACAAATTAATGATATAGAAACAAAGAAAACAATACAAAGAATCAGTGAATCTAAGAGCTGGTTCTTTGAAAAGCTAAACAAGATAGACAGACCACTGGGCCAGTTAACCAAAAGAAAGAAAGAGCAAATCCAAGTCAACAAATCAGAGATGAAAGGGGAAACATCACAACAGACACCCAAAAGATCCAGACCATTGTAAGGGAATATTTTAAAAACCTATATGATATGCAATCTGAAAGTCCAAAAGAAATGGATGGACATCTGAAATTATGGGAACCTCCAAAGTTAAACCAAGAAGAGATCAAAAGTTTAAACAGACCCATAACATATAAGGAAGTTGAAACAGTGATACAAAGTCTCCCAACTAATAAAAGCCCAGGCCCAGATGGATTTACAGCAGAATTCTATCAGACATTTAAAAAAGACCTCCAACCAATACTACTTAAATTATTCAAAATGATAGAAGCAGAGGGAGAACTCCCAAATTCCTTCTATGAAACTAGCATCACTCTAATATGCAAACCGGGTAAATACACAACCAAAAGAGAAAAATATAGACCCATATCCTTAATGAACATAGATGCAAACATTCTCAGCAAAATACTTACAAACTGCATACAGACACACACCAAAAAAATCATCCACCATGATCAAGTAAGCTTTATCCCAGAGATGCAGGGATGGTTCAATATATGCAAGCCAATAAACATCGTTAATCATATAAATGGACTCAAAGACAAAAACCACATTGTTATCTCAATAGATGCAGAAAAGGCTTTTGACAAAATTCAGCATGCATTTATGTTCAAAGTCCTAGAGGGAACTGGACTGGAGGGAACATACCTCAACACAATTAAAGCTATATACAACAAACCCACAGCCAACATCATTCTAAATGGAGAAAGACTGGAAGCATTCCCATTAAAATCAGGAACCAGACAAGGCTGTCCACTATCTCCACTCCTTTTCAACATAGTGCTTGAAACTCTTGCTAGAGCAATAAGATAGGAGAAGGAAATTACAGGAGTACTAACTGGAAAAGAAGAGGTCAAACAATCACTTTTTGCAGGTGATATGATACTATACCTAAGAGATCCCTAAAGTTTCACCAGAAAACTCCTAGAACTGATCAACATTTTCAGTACAGTGGTAAGTTATAAAAACATTCTACGAAAATCAGTAGCCTTTCTATATACCAATAACAAGCAATTGGAGAAAGAATACAGGGAAATGCCCCATTCACAATTGCTGCCAAAAAATTAAAATATTTTTGAATAAATCTAACCAAAGACACCCAAGATCTCTACCCAAAAAATTTAAATCATTAAAGAAAGAGATTGAGGAAGACATCAGAAGATGGAAGGGCCTCTCATGCTCATTGATTGGAAGAATTAATATTGTGAAAAAGACCATCCTACCAAGAGTCATATATAGATTCAATGCAATGCCAATCAAAATCCCCATGACATTTTTCACAGAATTGGAAAAATCTA
>NW_008352267.1:13484158-13509098 GCF_000622305.1 Nannospalax galili
TAAAAAGCTTCTGTACATCAAAAGAAGCAACCAAGGAAGTAGAGAAAACCCACAGAATGGGAAAAAATCTTCATTACACCCAAATCTGACAGAGGTTTAACATCCAGAATACATAAAGACCTCAAGAAACAAAGAATGGAGGAACCAAATGACCCAATGAAAAGATGGGCTAAAGATATAAACAGAGTTCTCAAAGGAAGAAATAAAGATGACTAAGAAACATCTCGAAAAGTGTTCAACATCATTAGTAATCAGGGAAATGCAAATTAAAACCACCCTAAGGTATCACCTTTCCCAAATCAGAGTCGCTAGGATCAAGAGAACAAATGATACCAAATGCTGGCGAGGATGTGGAGCAAGGGAAACACTCATTCACTGCTGCCGGGATTGCAAACTCATGCCACCCCTATGGAAAACAGTGTGGAGAACTCTTAGAAACTAAAAATGAACCTACCATATGACCCAGTTATACCACTCCTTGGCATATACCCAAAGGACTCATCCTATTGTAGAGACACTTGTACAACCATGTTTGTTGCTGTTCTTTTCACAATAGCTAAGAGATGGAAGCAACCTAAGTGTCCCTCAACTGAGGAGTGGTTAACAAAAATATGGTATATTTACACAATGGAGTTCTATTCAGCTGTAAAGAAAGATGAAATAATGAAATTTGCAGGTAAATGGATGGATCTAGAAACTGTTATACTAAGTGAAGTAACACAGACTCAGAAAAACAAATGATGTATGTTCTACCTCGTATGTGGCTCCTAGCACCAAATCCTTTTAAATTCCAGGTCCTTTGAATAAGATGAAGCTATACAGCAGTCCCTTCTGCATGAAATATCTACCATCATCATGACTTTGGCTGAGCCTGATCGCTAAACACAGTCACAATTGGGCTTGTTGATGGTTGTGCTCATTCATTGAAAGAGTGTCAAGCAGGGTCACTGGACCCTCACCTGAGTATCCAGCCACTCTTCCCAGACAACTAGTCCAGCCTTAGAAGACAAAGGAAAAATAAGGAAGAACCCAAAAAGGGATGCTTTTGGAAGCCCTTGTCAAGAAACTCTGATGGACTCTCAGAAACATTTGAAAATTGCCCTGTTCTGACTTTTTTCTAGTTCCCTGTCTAGGACTTGTAATCCTAATTGCTCTTGCCTTTACTTCTCCTTCACATCTCCTATTTATGGTTCAAGGCCTTTCTTCTCACCTTAGAGACAAGGGTTATCAATTTGGGAGTCTTTTAGATAGACCCACTCAAGGGGTACTCCAATCGCCTCACCCTGCATCCCTGTTCAGCATGGAAGAAGCCAGAGCAGTCAGTCCCTATTCCCTACTAGCAATTTGGGTATCCACTTCAGAGGATGGTGTGATAAGAATAAGAGGTAGGAATTGGCTAGGCAGTTAGGGTAAAAAGATCCCAAAGGAATATAGCCAGTTTCTTGGCTGAAAATCAAAATGTCCTTGGGCCTGTTAGCAACATATTCTGTACCAAAGGCCAAAAATGTCAAAAGTATTTGGGAGCTTGTAGCTAATCCTTAAAAGATTTTAGGGTCACGTCTTCAGAGGAGGGAATGTTGGAGGGGAGGGAGTGGGCATGGATTTGATCAAAACACCTTATATGCATGTATGAAATTCTCAATAAAGTTTTTGTAAAAATTAAAAAAAAAAAGCCGGGTATGGTGGCGCTCGCCTGTAGGCCCAGCACTTGGGAGGCAGAGGCAGGTGGATCTCTATGAGTTCAAGGCCAGCCTGGTCTACATAGTGAGTTCCAGGACTGGGGCTGCAGGGAGACCCTGCTTTATAAAGACAAAAAAAAGGAGAAAGAATTGCTCATATGATTTTCACAGTTTTAGTTGTATATAATGGCTATTCTAGTTTATTTACATCTTGAAATAGGTAGTGTTACCTTGAAATGAAAAATCTTCATGACAACTGGATGTGGAGGTGTATGCGTGTAATTCCATCACTTGGTAGATTGGGACAAGAGAATCAAGAATTCTAGACTGCCTGGTTCCCTAGTGAGACCTTGTCTTAAACAGAATAAATGAATGAATAAATGAAATATTCATGACAATTTTGTATATTTAAGAACTGTGAATTCTTCTTTTCCACATTATCTCATTTGTTCTTTACTGTTTTATTCCGTCTCAAACTATTTCTCTGCCTCCATCCAGTGATTTGTGTCATATCTGTATATATCATATATATCCACACATACACACACAGAGACATATATATATATAATATCTGAAATATATTCAAACTATGAATTATTTGGTGTGCAATGTAATTGGGACCCTCTTAAATATATCAAGAATTAAAATTATATTTGTTTAGAAATGAAGTTAGTTTTTTCTTCATTGAGATAGATTTGACCTGCTTAGGAGTATATGAGTTGGAAAAAATCTCAGTGGGTTATTTCATGCGAAAAGCAGCCATTTTGTAGATTATCCTTCGGAAGGCTCTAAGAAGTTAACTTTGGGAAAAAGCAGCAGGACTGGTGAGCTGGTCTAGATCCACGAGAGTTGGAACTCAGGAACACATTGTCTTTTTTCCCTTAAAGTGTGTGTGTGTGTGTGTGTGTGTGTGTGTCTCATGAGCAGCCTTAGCTGTAACTGACTTCTCAGCCTCTCTTGAGATGTAAGGCTTGAATAAGGTAGTCTCTAGCATACGCTTTTCCTAATCACAGATCAAGCTAAGAAACCAGAAAGTTAATGCATGTACTGTGTTGCCTTGTTTATGTGTAGCAAGTTTTGCACTTAGGTAGTAACCATTAAAGATTTGTTGCTAGTACAATTGATCTAAAAATGACAATAACAAAAACAGTTATTGAAGGCTTGTGTCCATTAGTCTGCTCAGTACTCTGTCACATAACCATTCTCATTGAGAGCATTATTTCAAGATTTATTACCCAGGAATATATTGCAACCTCAAAGAAATTGCTTCTTCTTTGAGATAATTTAAATGAAATTTCTTATGTTTCTTTCTGTTTTGGTTCAATGGAAACTCAGAGTCAAATTTTCTGATTATCTGGAATTGCACTATATTCTTCATAGTTAGCATAATTTTCTGTGACTATAAGTTTGTATTTTCACTTTTCCATTTTATTAAGCTTATCTCAGTAAGCTTTTTTGTAAAGCACCACAAATCCTCATTATTATTTGTGAGGTTAATCTCCATTGTCAACTTCAGTGGATCTAGGTGAGTGAGTCATACCCATGGTATATCTCTGAGGCCATTTCTAGAGAGCATTAACTGAGAGGGAAATCATGCTGAATGCCAGATGACTACCCTATGGGCTGCAGTCCAGGTTAGAATAACAGGGTCAGAAAGAGAAAGCCAGCTGAACACTTTGAGGTTCCCTTTCTCTGTGTTCTGGACCATGATGTGTGCTGCTCTCCCCACCATGATGGAGTAAACTGTCTGAATCTATAAGCCAAATAAATTAAGTTGGTCTTAGGGTTTTGGCCACAGTGTGTGAAAGTAACGACACATTACTATAATCTTCCACTGGAGATATATGAAATTACTCCTAGCTACATTAATGAGTTATGGATTAACATTTCACATACTCTCACCAGAGTAGCTTGATTTTTTTACCCACCTGACAAAAAAGTTAATGATTTTGGTACCCAATTCGAAACTTGCATGTTTTCATACTTCTCTCTTTGATTACTGAACTAAATTAAAAATATGAATAGAAAACATGGAAAACATTTACATTGTTCATTTGCCTATACACATGATTTATTATTCATTATCTTTCATTTCTTTCTGATAGTTTCCAAATATAAACTGAGAAATTATGTTTTTCTCTTATCTCTCTTTTTTCTTTTACAAAATGAATGCAACTGGTCTGTTATACTTAGTTCAAGAGTAATTAGTTTTTAGTTCAAAGTGACAATTTAATCTATTTTTATTATAAACTGAATAAAATTTCCCAGGCAGTGTATTTATTTGGGTACTTAATGTGCTTCATTGACTGCCAGTGTAAGATTCGATGGCTAATTTATTCCTCTTGAGGAACTGCATGTCTATAGCCATTGGGATTTGTACTGAAATGTTCCTTTAGGAAAGGGTAATGTGGGATGACTTTCTAAGATAGAATAGATTTGCAGAGCTGGAGTTTCAATTAGATTGGAAAGTTTGCTATGAGCAAAGTTTATTTGCATAGCATCCAGTGACAAGAATGAACATTCTGAAATTCTCTCTCTCTCTCTCTCTCTCTCTCTCTCTCTCTCTCTCTCTCACACACACACACACACATATATTTACAAGGTTCCCACTTCTGAGAGAATTTAGTGTAGAAGTCTCTGAAGAGATAATAGGAATTTTCTTGAGATGGATGATAGAATCTGGAATTACTTGAAAAAAATTTGATGGAGAAGTAATTTGCTCTGTTAGACTCCTGAGCACGGAGTCTTTGTTATTTTATACACAGAATAAACAAAGGTACAAAGTGCTATAAGTTTACCATTCAAACAGGATACTTCAATGAATCCTTTAAAATTTGAATGTGCTGATTTAGTTATAGAAATTCTTGTGTAGAATTTTCTGTCTCTTGTTTCCATCTACTACTGGTGGAATAAAGATGTATGAGACAGAATGAATGTGACTGATTTAATTATAGGCCCATCAGACTCCCAAACATGCATACTCATTATTTAAATGCATCCTAATAACCTGTCAGTAATAAAGGTCACTGATGCACTCCTAGGACCTATTTGTTATTCTGCATGGATCTCTGTCCCCTTTTGTTGGTATACTCATCTGATCAGGATCCGAATCCTATACATTGTAGATTCACCAGTGAATGAAACAATGTGGCCCAGCTGGTGCTTGCAGTTTTTGGACACATTGAGAAAAATAATCTACTGTACTGCAATAACCTTTCCCAGATTGCCAACAGATGTAAATAAAAATTCAGTATGGGTATCTCAAATTCAAACTTGGGTCCCAATGAGCCTGGATTAAATAAAAAGTTGAGCTGATTTAGCTGAAAAAAACATAATGCACACTAAACTCTTCACCGTCACAAAAGTGTCACAGAGAAAGAGACAATGGAGGCATTTTGTTTCTCACAGGGTGGGGTGGTTTTAATGAGAGCTCTTCCCCGTAGGCTCAAGTTTTTGAACACTTTGTCAATGGTACTGTTTGGGAAAGGTCGTAGAGCATTTAGAAGGTATGGAGAAAGCACACTCCTGGGGGTGGGCTTTGAGAGTTCATGAAATAGTCCCACTCCCAGTTTTTCTCTCTCTGCTTCCTGTATGTTCTTGAAGATGTGAACTCTTAGCTTTCTGCACCTGACACCTCCTTCCATGCCTCTTCTGCTATTATGAACTCTTCCTCTGGAAACTTAGTGTGAATAAACTCTTCTATAAGTTGCTTTTTTTCTCTGTTGCTTTTATCACAGAAACAGAGAAGTTAGTAACACTTAAGACTGTGATGGGTTCCCTTACATCTTACTGATCTTGTGGGAGAGAGAAGCACTTAGAACACTGATAGGGGACCTGGGTTTGTGCCCAACTGTGAGGCTTCTTACTCAGGCAACCTTTGTTGTGATACTCAAACTTTCTGAGTCTCAGTTTCCTGCCCTGTAACATGGAAGGTAAGGTTCTCTTAGCATTGGATGCCTGAGAAGATTAAGTGAGTAAAAGTTTTTCTAAACTATAATCCATGCTAGTCATATGAAGAATATGAATAATTATTATATAATGCCATAATTTATATCTTATAAGATATTCTGATAAAATTTGGGAGAGCAACTGACCAGATTTATATCTTTCAAAGGTGTCCTGGGTGCGTACAGTGGTAAATAAGTAATGATGATAATAAATAAATCCGGGAATTAAGTATTTATGTATAATACTTTACAACTTCATTTGGTGGAGCATCTTTCATGCCAAATATATCCCCACACAGACTACATTCAATAAAGACTTACAGTGATAAGCAATAAATACTAGTAGTGAGAGACAGACATTGAGATAAACAGGCAGGGGGAAAGTGCTTCTCAGCTAAATTCTGAAAAGAAATGAAGAAGTTAGGGGTGAAGAGACCCAGGAGATATGTCACAAAGGCAGACACTATTGGAGATCAAGTTCTCGTATTCAATTTTTTAACTGACAGGCCTGTGGCAAAAAATACCAAGGCCTTGTACCTCTGCCCCAGTCATCTCACAGGCTGCAGGTCTTGACAATGAGTAAAAATATATAGTAAGTCTGGGAGACAAATCCCAACTTCATGGTAATTATGGAACAGGGAAAGCCTTCTGTAAATAGCTTCCTTTTGCTCTGTAATTATATTGGTGAGCTACTCAAGAAGCAGCAATGAAATTCACTGAAAATCAGGTAGCAATCTAATTTGTAGTCTAGAGTAAGGTGTTGCAAGTTAATTCCAAACAACTGATTTCTTTTTTATTTTCTCTTTTTGAAGATGGTGATAGAACTCAAGGCCTCCACCAGTGGACTTCTCTTCTAGTTTCCAACAATAAACTGATTCCTAAGACTTCCACATGTCTGTGCTTGGTTCAGCCAGTTTAGACAACATGAATCATTCGCCTTTCGTAGCCACAATGGATGACCTAAACTCTTTGAGTAGAACAATGGGTTGCCTGTTGTGTGCATGTGTGTTAGAGTAGGAGGTGGAATCACATGGAAAAGAGATGAAAGAGAAGAAAATGATACCAATTAAGGTCTAATCTAGAAAATAGCAATTTTATTCTACTCTGATTTTTTACCTTCCCATATTCAGACAATTTTAATTTTCATTGACTGACCCCATAATAACTTTGTAAAGACAAACAAAAGGGACAGTCTGTAAGTTTTTACTATATAAGTTTGAAATTAAATTAAGTTTGTTTTACTAAAACTATGAAATAATAAAGAACTCATTATAAGAGTATCTGTGGTTTAATAAAATATTCTCTCTTTATAAAGGAAAAGTTTATTTCCATGAATGAATTCAGTCAAATGTTTACATGCAGTTTTATTTTCCAACCTTCCAGTTACCTATAGTCAACTACAGTCTAAAAATATTAAATCATTCCAGAATAAACAATTCCTGAGTTTTCAATTGTCCATCATCTGACTAAAACAATGAAAACTTATCTTTTCCTGCTTTATTCTTCTTGGGCTATTAATTATTCCTTTGATCAGAACATCTACACTGTATATACTACATGCCTGTTATCTAATTAATAACTCAGTTATCACATGTGCAGTGCTTATGTTCAAGTAACTTTTTTTCCAAGTAACTCTTATCTTGCTGCCTAGCCCTATGTTATAACATTACAATGTATACCGTATTTATCTGACCTCATTTCACCACACAGGCATTGTATCATTTCATCAAAAGAGGCTGAGCATGGTACAGTAAGTTGTTTTAAGAGAGAACAAGAGGGACCTCATTCACACAACTTTTATTATAGTGCATTATTATATTTGTCCTGTTTCATTATTGTTGTTAGTTTCTTCCTGTGCTTAACTTAGAAATTATATGAAAAGAGGAAGAAACCCCAATATATATATATATAATTCAATGCTACCCACAGTTTCAAGCATACACTGAGGTCTTGGACTGTATTCCCTGTGGACATCAAGGACTACTGTATTTGAAATTCTCAACATTCTAAGGAATTGAGTTCTTAATGTACTTTTCTCTCATTTAATTGAATGTATGCTTGTCTTCTTTTACATTCCTAAATTAAACTCATTACTGCAACTTTAATTTTAAATAACACGAGTCTACAGAATTTTGCCAAAGCTTAGCAGATTATAGTTCATAGTTATTGTGTACTTAAAGTGATAAATAAGTGCCCCATATGAACACCTCGACTAATGTTTGAACTTGAGAGTTTAAGCTCACTTTTTCATACAAAAAAAGGAAGAGAATGTTTTTTTCTAAATAAAGGTAGAGTAAAAAAGCAAAAAAAAAAAAAAAAAAAAAAAAAACATTTTAATGACAAACTAACTGGTCTCATTGGTCTTTTCAGCCATTGTGTTCATCAGAACAACAGTTATGTAAAATGTAATTGGTGTACACAAAAGAGAATCATTGTCTTTAAGAAAACTTCTGTATTGCACGAAATTGTTCTGGTTTGTCAAAAAGAGACCAAAGGAAAGATTTAGGAAAGGTTGAGGCCACACTGAACTCATAAAGGTCTCTAAAAGATAAAGTTTTTAATAAGTACCAGCCCTCATCTTCATTAGCCTGAATGTGCTATTGCCTTGGGACCCAGGAAGAACTCAAAGGGAACTTCCTCTCTTTTAAAACACACACACACACACACACACACACACACACACACACACGTCACACACACATTTTATTCTGTTGTGTGTATGTGTGTGGAGGTCAAAGGACAGCTTGTCAGAGTTGGCTCTTTCCACCATGTGTGGGTCCCAGGAATCAGGTCATAAGGGTTGGCGGCAAACACTTTCCTCACTGAGTCTCTCACCAGCCCCTTCTCTTTTTTAGACATTTTATTTTTCAGAGTCACACACACATTTTATTCTGTTGTGTGTATGTGTGTGGAGGTCAAAGGACAGCTTGTCAGAGTTGGCTCTTTCCACCATGTGTGGGTCCCAGGAATCAGGTCATAAGGGTTGGCGGCAAACACTTTCCTCACTGAGTCTCTCACCAGCCCCTTCTCTTTTTTAGACATTTTATTTTTCAGAAAACATTCTGTATTAGAGACAGAATTGTACCATGGAGAATTCTTAAGAGTACAAAATAGAAAAATCTTTTAGATTTGATTTGAAAATATATTCTATGCATTTTCAGCATACTTATCTCCCTTACATCATGTAGGGGGGTACTAAATTAAGTTTGTGTCTGTAACTCCTATTAACTGAGCCTGAGGAAAGTTAAGCAGACTCAAAGGAAGTTTACTTGGTCTGAGACAGTTAACTCAAATAATCGCTCATGAATGCACCACTGAGTAGCAGCTGCTATGTTTTCTGTTCCCAAAATGTTTTCTTTGGGGTTGGTTGGATTTAAGGGTCAATTATGTCTCTCCAGTAAAAGATGACCTTACAAACTTCTTTGAAAACTTTATAGAGTTGTAGGCAGAGCTTATCAACATGGTTGCTGCCTTTGTGGGCACATATGAACTTTGAGGAGGACCCGAATGTACCATAAAGTAACAACAGACAATGTACTTTAACAGCCTATTGAAGGTTACAAAAAGGCTTAATAGACAATGTTGGTATGATGAAAGACTGACTATAAAGGGAAGAAGAAGTTAGTGCAGAGGAGTGAGAAGCACAAAAAAGACTTCACAGATGTTCCTGATAGAAAGACAAAGAATAAAAAGAATTAACCAATGTCTGTAAGGGAGTTGGCTCTTTGAAAGCAGGCTTTCAGACTAGTTGTAGGAGGTAAAATTCCAGTGTCTAGAATGTGGTAGACACATGGTAGCTTTTCACTATTCAAAGTTAAAAGAAACAAACAATATGAGTAAATAGCACACATTAAGAAGGGAGTACCTTGATAGTTTCTTTAGACAGACTCTTCTATTATTTCAGCCCCATGATAGAGGCTGTCTTGTAAAAACTCCCTTTTATTTCAGTTGTCTTCTAGGTAGACATTTATGTTGGTTATATCCTTGATGGATTCACAGGTTCAAGAGGAATTCTTTAAAAGATAGAGTGATCTGAAGTTGTCATGCTAAAAAACATTTCCCAAGCAAGTCAAGAAATGGTGTCTGCTCCTGGCTGCAATTTTAATAATTTTATATCAGTTGATTATGAAAGTTCATTCGAATGCTGAAGAAAATGTTTAAATTTGGACTTTACATTACTTTTGAAACTTTGGGGTTCTGAATCATTAATATGAGCATGGAAGATTTACTTGTACATCATCCCCACAATTCCAAAGAATCAAAGAAAGAATGCATTCCTTCATGGAATTAATGCACAGTGGAAAAGGTGAGGTCAGGCAGGGAGTCAGGAATGAGAGAGATTTGGGGGAGAGGAGATGGGGGACAGATTGGCTCCAGAAATGGACATTGTAATAGCTAGTGGAAGTTTGGAGTGGTTTTTGGAAAACAGTAAGCCATATCAGAGGTCATAAAATTGATGGAAATTGATAAGAATTATACCAGTCATGCTGACTTCTGAAAACCTGAGATCTTGGATGCAGAAGGAAGGTAAATTCGCAGTAGTCATGAAGTTGATCAGATGTGAAGGAACTTGAAGGAAAGGTAATTAAGACAGATAAGGAAGGGATTCCAGGACTTAGACTGGTCAAGAGAATAACAGGACTTCTCAGAAAACAGGACCTATTTACTTATTCTGACATAAGTTGGACTTGAAGATGATTTTCACCTCACAGGTGGAGGAATGAATGTCTCAGCCCTGCAAGGTGGAATTGGATCCTGCTTCCAGAAGCCTGTTCTCATCTGGACTTGTGTAGGAGACTGAGACATCTTGGGCTGTATGTGTGTGGGTTTTCATGTGACCAGAGCAAGCTTTTTAGCACAGAGGGATCATTGAGAGTGGGCGCTTAGAAAAGGTTTGTTATTGAGAGGAAAGAAAAGGAAGAACTCACAGAGATCACATTATAGAACACATTATTGAACACATTATTATTATTATTATTATTGTTATCTAGAACTTGAAGGTAAGACCCTATTTCATATAATGTGTTTTGATCAAATCTGCTGCATTTTTTTCCTGATCAGTTCTTCTCCTGTCTCTCTCTCTCCACTATTCCCTCCCGGTTCCATGTGTTTTTTTAAACCCATTGAGTCCACTTACTGCTGCCAGTATGTGCTTGGATAAAGGGCCATCTGCTGGGCTGCATCCCTGAAGGAAACTGACTTTCCCTGTCCCAGCAGCCATCAACTGTCAATAGCTACTCAGCTACAGGTGGAACTTCTTAACCACCTTCCCCATCCATACTGGGATTTTGCCTGGCTTTATTTGGGGTGGGTCTTATGCCTATAGTCACAGCCAGCATGGGATCACATGAGCAGCTATTCTGTTGGGTCCAGAAAATACTATTTTGCTATACTCATTTGCCACCTCTGGCTTTTACAATACTCCTGCTCTCTCCTCCATACTAGTCCCTGAGCCTTGAGACAGATAGTGTGATGATATAGGTGTCCAATTTAGGGCTGAGCAGTCTGTAGTCTCTTATTCACTGCACATTTACCAGTTGTGGGTCTCTGTGTTATTTAGTGCAAAAAGAAGCTTCTCTGATAAGAGTTCACAGATGCACTAAGCTATGGGTATAAAAATAAATCTTTAGGAATCATTTTAATACTATGTTCATTTAGTGGAATAAACGTAGTAGGCTCTTCCTTAGGGTCTCTGACCTACCTAGCCACCAGTTCTTGGCCCTATTAGCAGTGCCAGGCATGAGTTCCATCCTGTAGAACAGGCCTAAATCCAATCAGAAAGTAGTTGGCTACTCCTATAATATTTATGCCACTACTGCACCAATGGGCATATCTTGTCCAGTTAGTTGTTACTGTAGTTCACAGGACTCACAGATAAGAGTGATGACTACTTTTCTTCCCCAGTAATGTGCATAGCATCTTCCAGCAGTATAAAAGCTAATCAGTAGAGATGAAGCTTACTGGTCAGTACCAACTTGATTTCTCAAAGTCCTATGACTAAAGTATGTGGTATCTTCAGCAATAGGGCCATATCATCAAGCTCTAGAGGATAACCAAAGGCAATGACAGTAGCCTGTAATGTTTGGGTCTCTCTCTCTCTCTCTCTCTCTCTCTCTCTCTCTCTCTCTCTCTTCCCATTTCCATGGAGAACAGTTAGAATGAGGTATTTCCTAAAGTAGGTTTCTATATGACTTTTCTCAAAGGTCTTTAGTTAGTTACCCCTTCCTGTAGTCCCCCCTCTACCCTGCCCACCCATATCCCAACATAGCTAATATAAAGAGAATCAATTGAGTTTCTCTTCTTTAGATATTCTCTGCATTTCTTTGGAAGAAATTCAATTTTCCTACAACATATCACAGAATAATCTTTGTAGGTGTAAGACCTGCCCAAGATCAAGCCAGGCAAAATCCTAGTATGGAGGGGGAAGGTAGTCAGGAAGTTCCACCCCTAGCTGAGTAGCTATTTACAGTTGATGGCTACTGGGAGAAGGAAAGTCAGTTTCCTTCAGGGATGCAGCCCAGTAGATGGCCCTTTACCCAAGCACATATTGGCAGCAGTAAGTGGACTCAATGGGTTTAAAAACAAACATGGAACTGGGAGGGAATAATGGAGAGACAGGAGAGGAATTGGGCAGGAAAAAATGGGGCCTTATTTGATCAAAACACATTATATGCAATAGGATCTTACCTTTAAGTTCTGGGAGGCAATCAAGGGCTGTGGCAATAGCCTGTGTAATTTTGGGAGTCTCTGGACCACTCTGACCAACAAGTCAAAAGAAGGTTTCTCCTATCTGGCACAGTTTCTCCTTATATAGTCTTTAGCTACTCACATGGACTTGTGTAGATATGTTGTGTGTGTGATTTTTCAGTAGGTGCTCCTATGTGATTAGACCCACTGAGTTTTTTAAAATGTCCATAATGGCTAAACCAAAAAACCTGCAACAGAAATGTGATTTTTTCACCTCCCTCCCTCCAACCCGCTCTGCCTTTCTCCCTCCCTTCCTCCCTCCTTTCCTTCCTTCCTTTTATTATTTCCTTATTTATTTTTGCAGTGTTTAGAATAGAACTCAGAGCCTCATGCATGCTGGGCAAGCATTTTATCCTGAGTTATAGCCCCTAGCTATTTTTTTTTAAATTTAAATTTCTAAATAATCTTCTGGCAACACAACACAGTGGAATATGCTTAGAATATTTGAATTGTGCTATTGGCTATTGGCTAGTATCTCAGAGTCTTAATCCCACTGGGCCAAACAGTATAGAAATTTTCAACAGGAATGCAAATTTTTGTGCTCACCATTAAATGTTTCCAATTTAAAAAATCAGTTATTTTCTTTTATTATAATAGGTATAAAGAATGAGGTTTCAGGCGCTTTTGAAAGGCCAAAAGGAAAAATTAATCTAAGCACAAAATCCGGCAGAAATGCACATGAGTGCAGAAACCACCTAGTTTTAGGGTAGGTGGGCAAACTAAGTTTCTAGAATCAAAGGATTGTTTCCCCCTGTATTTTTAAATCACCCTAAAGCTTTAACCATGAAATAACCCGAAAGCATATTGTCTATTGGTTTGAAATTTTAATTTTTTTATTTAGCTTATTTTTATTTTTTGCTGAATTTTTCATTAAATCTTTGCAATTTTCATACAATACAGCTTGATAGCATTTAGGTCTGCTCCCCTCTCCGGCCCTCCCCCTACTGCTCCCCACCCAATTTAATGAGCTCTCTTACATATATAACATGACTTATAGCGTATGATCTGTATCCCCCAATGCCTTTCAGTGTGGATCTATCCACTGGGCCCAGCAAGAGTCCCATACCTGCAAGATACTGTCTCTCTCCCTCCCAGTAGCCATCAATTGCCCAAAGTTCCCTAAGTTGGGTTGGGATTTCTTACCCACTTCCCCAGTGTCTATGATGGGACTTTGTCTGGTTTGAACTTGCATGGGACTTGTGTGTGCTGTCACCATTGCTATGACTTCATGTGAATAAATTATCAGCTGTCTGGAAGACTGTTTCCCTGATAATGATCCTTGAGCCCTGGGAGGCAGAGGTTTGAAATAGCTGTCCTATTCAGGGATAAGCACTCTGTGGCCTCTTGTTCTCAGCACATTGGCCAATTGTGAGTCTCTGTGTTAATCACCATCTGCTGTACAAGGAAACTTCTCTGGTGAGTGTTAAGAGATGCATTCCTCCTAAGTGTAGAGGTTGCATTGAAGATGTGTCACTTAGGGGTAAGCATCTCACAGGTACCTTTATTCTGCATTTGATTAGTTCTGTAACGCTGCAGTAGTCTCCATCTGTTACAAACAAAACGAAAGAAAACACTTCTTTGATCAATGAAATGTACACTTGGTACACTTGTCTGTAAATATGGGGATGCATATTTAAAATAAAGTAAGATATTGCATTGGTCTAGGGATGTGGAAAAATAGGTTTTTCTCTAGGCTCTATGACCTCTTCAGAATTTTAATTTTTTAATTATTTTTTATTTTATGTGTATAGGTGTATTGCCTGCATGTATATAAGTGCACCCATGTCATGCAATACCTACGGAGGACAGAAGAGGCTGTCAGATCCCCTGAAACTGGAATTACAGATACTTGTTAGCTGCAATGTGAGTGCTGGGATTTGAACCCGGGTCCTCTGCAAGAACAGCCAAAGAGTGAATAACATACTACTAATATTTGAGTTTGTGGATGCTTATTCAATATTGTCTTTGTTATTTGTTATTAATCAAAAGATCCAGTTCCTTAAATGGAAGATCCTGATGTGTCTGTAAGTTGTTTCAGGCTTAATAAATTTGGATTCTTCTTTGGGGTTTTAACACAACAGTTTAAGGCTACAAATCTTTGATATTGACTTGAAAGAGTGAGTAGTTGTGTTTAAAATCTATTTCCTGGCCAGGTATGGTGGTGCACACTTGTAATCACAGCACTTGGGAGGCAGAGGCAGGTATATCTCAATAAGTTTGAGGCCAGCCTGGTCTCAAGTTCCAGGCCAGCTGGGGCTACAGAGAGACCCTGTCTCAAAAAGCCACCCCCCAAACACCCCCCAAAAACAAAAAACCACAACCAAAAACCCGTTTCTTAGATAGTGGAGGAGAAATGGGGTCTTCCTGTAGCCCCAGCTGGCCTGGAACTTGCTATGTAGACCAGGTTAGCCTTGATCTCACAGACAGATCTGCCTGTCTTTGTTTCCTGAGTACTGGGCCTAAAGGCATAGCCTACCACACCAAGCTAAAGATGGAACTTTTAAAATCTATAGCAAGACTGTTCCTTCCCTCTCCCCCTCTCTCTAACTCTTTCTTCTTTCCTTCCTATGGATAGAGCTATTAAAGTACAGTACACAAGAGTAAAGAAACTGGTTGTGTTAGGGTTCTTGCAGTCCTTTGTTCTGGCAGGTTTTACCTCTCTAGCATTCAGAGTAGGTAGATTCTGACAGTGCAAAGCTCACCTCCATGCCTGGTAAATATGAAAGTGATAGCCTTATCTACCTGGTTCCAGGGTTGCAGTGTGGCTGAAAGGTAGTCTTATTTTAAATTAGCACTTACATTTATATTAGAGTCTGTGCCGGTTCGCTCTGTCAACTTGATACAACCTAGTATCGTCTGGGAGGAGAGTACAGTTGAAGAATTACCTAGATCCAGTTAGCTTGTGGGCATGTCTGTGCTGGATTGTCTTGATTGTTACTTGGTATAGGAAGACACAGGCCATTGTGGGCAAGATTGTTCCCTAGGCAGAAGGTCCTGAACTGTGTAGATCAGGAGAAATCCAGAGAAGAGCAGAAGTAGAAGCAGGCAGCATTGCTGCGGTCAGCTCTGCTCTTGGTTGTGATGCGAGATGGCCTACTTCAGGTTTCTGCCTTGACTTCCCTGCCATCATGGGACTGTACCTGGAGTTATAGCCAAATGAGCCCTTCTTCCATTAAGTTGCTTTTGGTCAGAGTAGTTTGTTATAGCAACAGAAATTAAACCGGGACAGGAGTTACCTTCTTTGTCTTTGGTTCTGTGTACAGCATTACCTTTGTGAGGAGTAGAGGAGCTGCTGGGACTGAAAATGGAGTGATTGGAGCAAACAAATCTTCAAGGAAATCTCCCCATGAGGTTGGATTCATTTCTAGGTTGAGTCTCTCCATGAGATAAAAATCAATCTAAGATAGAAATGTAATGAAAATGACACCTTGTTCCCAATTGGTGACAACTAAGTATTCTGACAGCCAAGTTTCATAATCTGGATTGATTGCTGGAGAAATGCAAAAACCATCAATTGTTACGATGTTCTGAATATGTAAAAGTACCAGAAGAGGTGATTCTAATCTAAATGAAAGCCAGTGCCATCGATGCTAATTTGTTTTCTATTCTGTTCATGATACAACAAAGTGACTGAAGAGAGCCTTTGCTGCTATTATCACCACTTATCTTTCAAAGGGGACATCAGTTGTTTCAACATTGGGATTTCAAAAAGTGATATCTGCATAGGTGGTACATATTTCTAAAGCACACAGAGCAGTACCTGGCAGACAATGTGTGCTGAATGAGAATTTATCTTTATGTAATCTTTATTGGTGTGTACTAGTTATATAAAATCACAGCTTCCCTTATGACATTTTCACATATATTGGCAATATACTTGATTACATTCACCCCTGAATTACTCTTGTTGCACTAAATTTTCCCTTCTTCCTCCCTGGGGGACCTGTGTGTGTGCGCCCTCTGAGGACGCTAGGTCACATAATACATTCTATTTGGGTTTTGCATAGTTTATGACATCTGAGAGTGGGTGACTTACAAGGGCATGAAATGCTATCAGCATGTCCCACCCCCAGTCTCTCCCAGCTTTTCTGGCACAGCCACTCTACTGCTTGCCTGCCTTTTGCAGTTCTCAATATGGTGATGGCTCCACCCCTTTTCCCAGTGTGCTCAGTGTGGGTCTCTAGACCCGCCCCCCATCAATTATAGCCTTTTGTAGGAACTTCCGGGTTGCAATCCTTCTTGTCCTTCAGGGCTCCACTGACCCCTTTTCTGTTACCAAATGGTCCCCCATCTGCTTTCATGCCTTTAAAAAATATAGGTTCTGGTGGTGCGTGCCTGTAGTCCAGCACTTGGGAGGCAGAGGCAGGCGGATCTCTCTGAGTTCAAGGCCAGTCTGGTCTACATAGTGAGTTCCAGGATAGCTGGGGCTATAGGGAGACTCTGCTTCAAAAAGACATGTATATATATATATATATATGTTCTGCACATGGGAGAAAAATGAAACTTATATTTACCAAAATTTATAAACAGATTCTTTTGGTCTTTCTTTAAGTTCTTTTAAAATATCAATTAAATATCCTTAGGTTGTTGGACTAATAGGATTTCCTCTGTTTTTTTTTTTTTTTTAAACACCAGTTAGGCAATATTTATCTCTCCTTTCTCTCTGCCTGTCTAACCCTTCCACCATGACTTCCCCATTTAAAGTATCCCCCTTTTCTCATTTCTCCCTTGATAATACCAGTCTCCTATGGTCCCGTCTCTCCTGAGCTCTTTCTTTCCCTTTACCCCCAAAGTTCCTTGTATATAAAGTTCCCTTTACCCCCAAGTTCCTCCTTCCCTCCTCCCATTTAAATACCCTCCCAGTTTATCCATTTCTCTTTTTTAGTAACACGTGTCTCCTACTGTTCTCTCTCAGGTTCCTCCTTTTCTTTTATCTCCTTGGTTCCTTTCCATAATCCTGGTTCCTGCAGTTACATCAGAATACATACTCACATATAAAGATTTGGTGCTAGGATCCACATATAAAAGAGAACATATGTCCTTTGTTTTTTTGAGTCTGTGTTATTTCACTTATTCTAACAGTTTCTATTTCTATTCATTTACCTGAAAATTTCATGATTTTATTTTTCTTTACCACTGAGTAGAACTCCATTCTGTAAATGTACCACATTTTCATTATCCACTCATCAGTTGAGGGACATTTAGGTTGTCTCTGTTTCTTAGCTATTGTGAAGAGACAAACACAGATGTACAAGTATCTCTACACTGTGATGAGTCCTTTGGATATATGCCAACACTTGTCAGAAGAGAGCCACTTAGGTTGCTTCCATCTCTTAGCTATTGTGAAAAGAGCTGCAAAAAACATGGTTGTACAAGTGTCTCTGCAATAGGATGAGTCCTTTGGGTGTATGCCAAGGAGTGGTATAACCTGGTCAAATGGTAGGTTCATTTTTAGTTTTTTAAGAGTTCTCCACACTGCTTTCTGTGGGGGTTCCACAGTTTGCAATCCCACCAGCAGTGAATGAGTGTTCCCCTTTCCCCACATCTTCTCCAGCATTTGCTATTATTTGTTCTTTTGATCTTAGCCAGTCTGACTGGGGTAAGATGAAATCTTAAGGTCGTTTTAATTTGCATTTCCTTAATTACTAATGATGTTGAACACTTTTTAAAGATGTTTCTTATCCATCTTTATTTCTTCTTTTGAGAACTCTCTGTTTAGCTACTTAGCCCATCTTTTAATTAGATCACTTGCTTTGTTGATTCTTTGTTTTTTGAGCTCTTTATATATTCTGGATTCCAAACTTCTATCAGATGTGTCTCTGGTGAAGATTTTCTCCCATTCTGTGGGTTTTCTCTTTACTTCATTGGTTGTTTCTTTTGATGTACAGAAACTTTTTAGTTTAATGAGGTCTTATTTGTTGATTCTTGACCTTAATTCCTGAGCAATTGATGCGCGATTTAGAAAGTCCTTTCCTGCACCTACATCTTGTAGGTTTCTGCCTAGGTTTCTTCTAACAGTTTCAGAGTTTCAGGTTTCACATTAAGATCTTTGATCCATTTGGAGTTGACTTTTGTGCAAGGTGAAAGATAAGGGTCTAGTTTCATTCTCCTACAGTAGAGTGGAGATTCAGTTTTGCCAGAACCATTTGCTGAAGATGCTGACTTTCCTCCAGTGAGTATTTTTGGCTCTGTCAAATATCAGGTAGCTGAAATTGCATGTACTCATGTTTGGGTCTTCAATTATCTTCCATTGATCTATGTGTCTATTTTTGTGGCAGTACCATGTTGTTTTTATGACTATAGCTCTGTAATACATCTTGAAATCTGGTATAGTAATCCTCCCGGCATTGCTCTTAGTGCTCAGGGTTGCTTTGGCTATCTGGGGGCCTTTTGTGCTTCTGTATGAATTTTAGGATTTTTTTCTAATTCTGTGAAGAATGTCATGGGGAATTTGATTGGCATTTCACTGAATCTATAAATGTCTTTTGGTAGGATGGTCATTTTCACAATATTAATTCCGCCAAATCGTGACCATGGGAGGCCCATCCATCTTCTTGTGTCTTCCTCAATCACTTTAAAGATTTAAAATTTTCATTGTAGAGATCTTTAATGTTTTTAGTAAGGTTTATTCTGAGATATTTTACTTTTTGTGGGGGGCTATTGTGAATGGGAGGCTTTCCATGTACTCTTTCTCCAATTGCTTGTCTGTGAATTGCCCAAGTCTAAGTGGTACATCTACAATGCAACCTCTACACCTAAGGCTCATGAAATATAGAACAGGGGGTAAAGGGGACACTAATGAGTATCTCAGTTCCTATTAATGAAGCTCCCTCATGTAACAGCAGGCCAGGAACACAAAAAGTCACAAATTGCCAAAGCATAGAGACTAAGAGTCTGCAGAATGCTGGTCCTTGGACAGGACTCCTATATTAAACTTCACTCACCCAAGTCTCAGGGACCATTAAAGAAGAGGGGGCAGAAAGATCATAAGAACCAGGGAGGAGGTGCATGACCATGTGGAAATAGAGTCCTACAAGCTCCTTGGACCCTGCTCATTTGACCCTACAGTAATGGTGCCAGCATGCACAGGACCTATGCAAACTCCAACAGACAAAACCCTAGCATAGAACTGGGGAAATGGCCAGCTGACCCCAATCTTAGCTGAAGAAATGTTGGCAACTGATTACTGCTGGGTGAGGAAGAACTGATCTTCCTAAAGTGAGAGACTCTAAATAGGTTGACTCAGTAGATGAACTTGTACTGAGGGGCATCTGGGGAGACACTAACTTGACACAATAGACCTTAAGACAAAGACAGAATGTTTGAATTCCAGTGAGGGGGCTATGGGAGGGTGCCAGTGGGGAAGGGGGTATTACGACGATTAAGATTGATTGAGATGTTCTGTATGAAACACACAAAAATTCAATAAAAAATAGGTTGACTCAGTAGATGAACTTGTACTGAGGGGCATCTGGGGAGACACTAACTTGACACAATAGACCTTAAGACAAAGACAGAATGTTTGAATTCCAGTGAGGGGGCTATGGGAGGGTGCCAGTGGGGAAGGGGGTATTACGACGATTAAGATTGATTGAGATGTTCTGTATGAAACACACAAAAATTCAATAAAACAAATTTTAAAAGAAGAAAATGAAGAGGAAGGAACCTTCTACGGCAGTTAGCTTGTCAACTTGATCTTGAATAAATTGACAGACATGGTACTATGTAGGTCTGTAGGGCATTTTTTCAGGAAGGACTAACATGTCCTCTCCCCAAAGTGGGCAGCACCTTCAAGCATAGACCCAAATTACCTAGTTTAGAATTTTATTTTGGAATCTTTTTAATTAAAGCATGTCTAGTTGGTTTTATTTATTTATTTATAATTTATTATTTTATTACATTTTAAAGACAGGGTCTTGCTATGTTGCCCAGGCTAGTCTGAGCTCATTGTAGCTTAGAATGATAACAGATTCATCATCGTCCTACGTCAGCTCCCTCAGTGTTATGATTACAAGTGTGAGCCACCAGACCTGGCTCAAATTGATTCTTTCAAATCTCTCTCTAAAGAATCCTGAACTTTCAATAAAGTGATACAATTTTTTTTCTACATACAGAAAGTGGTAGTTCTATTATTTAATGATGTATTTAGAAAACAAACTAAAAAAAATGTGATGTGTGAAAAGACAGAAGGAAGAAAAAAACCCTTTTGAGTTTGGGAGGATTGAACAGATTTGACTTATCAAGAGAACAGGCTGGAGACTCAAATCAATTTGGGGGAAAATCTGTGTGCATTCTGTAAATATTTACAGCCCATACCCAGAATGAATACACTTATAGGGAGCACTCAACCTAGATGGATAGGAAGCTTACGCAGATTTCAAATTATACCAATACAGGGTTTTGAGCCAAGTAGGGCATGGTACAATCTAAGAAATCACTTCTAATGAGTGTGTCCTACTATTAAACACTGAGCAATTTACAGTCACATTTTACATCTATAGATAAAATCTGTTGTCCCTTAGAGTGCTTTTTCTATTTGAATGAAGATCATAGTGAGGTGGTTGCTGAACTCAAGCTCTGTTAAACCCTGAGTGCCTGCTTTATTGTTTGTGATGAGAGGTAAGGCTGGGTGATAGCAAAATAAAATATCAATGAAAATATGTTAAAACAACATAATTTGAAATACATATAGAGCTCTTTGAAGTGAATGCTTTTTAAGTGAATTCATGAAGATGTTAGCCCATCTCTTTAGTTATAAAATTGTGGTGACAGTGAAATTTCTAACCTTACCCAGGAGCATAGATTACAGAGTTTATTAATTTTACAATCTAAGAATAATTTAATAATAACAATGTAGGAAATATGTGTTACAAGCACTGATTTTTTTGTAAATCTCTTTAATATTGGCATGGTCTAATAAAGATGCATGTGGCCACCACAACATTTATACATACTAAATATTTTTAGATTGATTTCAACAAGAGAGATTGGAGAGCACTCCTTTAGAAGTCTCAGGAGAACTGTTTAGCATTTTTTTGATAAAGACCCATATGCACACAATAAACAAACTCACATATAATATAATTTGAACATTTAATCGGATTACCTTTTTAACCTTCATGAAATGTTAGATTTCTAACTCAATAAAGAAAGTGAAATGTGTATATTTGTTGTGCTTGTTGTAATACAATGTAGATCTTAGACTTTTCTTTCAGAATATCTAACTTTATGTTCAAGGGGAAAAGGAGAAAAACACAATAAAATAAATGGATATATATTAATATCTTTAAAAGTTTTTTATACATGAGGTCAAAGATCTGTCCATTTGGCAAAGATCTATTTTAGAAGAACCTATGCTTTGGTGATACAGAGTTCCATACTGATGGACTGTGGATAGAGGAGTGATACAAGGTGGACAGCTAGATGGAGCTGGCTTTCCATTTGTCACAAGCTTTTCCATTGCTAAGAAAAGCAAACTCTTGATGGCTTAGATTTATTCCGAAGAGAAAAATGAAATGAACACTCATGTGTTCTCTCTGGTGGACCAGTAATGACGTAAATGACGATCCCCATTACAAACCAAAACAGAATAAATTGTCACTTAATTGAACACAATGATGCAAAGATTGCCAAGGGGCCTGCTTTCCCATAAGAAGTGTTTTGTGAGAAGCATCCAAGATCATAACTGAACCCTAAATCTGTATCGACCCTAAATCTTCAGTGTGTAATTGCTTTAGTACTAGGTAACTAGATTAAGTTGGTGAAATATTTTAACAGGAATATCTAGGGATAAGTTCAGCATACACAATTTCCTTTATTAAGTGAATTTATTCCTGGTTGCTTTGTACTTCATGATAGTAGCTATAAATTTCATTTCATACCTATTAATGGAGAGATTGTTTTCTGAAGTAAGTCAGACCCTGCCTGGCAAACCACATTTAGATTTAGAAAGCAAAGACGCAAATACCTTTGTTTTTTTTGCTAAAGATGAAATAATAGGGAAACTCTCCATTTTCTCTTTCTTCCTACCCCAAATACATTATGTTGAATTTTAGGTTCTAATGATTTCTACAAGTCTAATAACCTGCTGAAAATGACAGCATTTTAATGGTTTTCTGTTGAGACCCTGCTGCTGTTGACATCATCTTGTCTTTTCTAGAGAGGAGTGTCCAACCCTTTAGGACTGTCTCTGAGAAACCCTCAAAGATGCCCTTCCATTGAGTGGAGAAAAACAGTATGTTATTCTGAATGTATAGTCTCACATGCTTTGCATTTTTCATGGGTGACTGAGGAAAGGAATACAGAATCAAGGGCACAAGAATTTCACAGAGCTCTTCACTCAGGTGTCCTGTTCATCATGGCGATTTTCAGCAGTCTGCTTGGGTTGGGTTTTGGATGTCTCTCAGTAGTTGTTAAAGCATGGTCTCTGAACTTGTGAGATTCACTGACATTCGTTAAAGGGTCCACATGCTCAACATGATTAGTAAAACAATGCAATGACATCTTTTGCCTTTTCTAATCTGTTGACTTATGCACTAATGGTGTAGGAAAGGTATGGTGGGTTCAAGCATAGACATCTTCACTTTTTATCAGAAGTCATTGTTACAGCATGTCTGTGACAAGGCTGTGAAAGTTTCTGACACTGCTAAATCTCAATTCTAACCCTACAGCTTCACTATTCTATTCTTAGCCACAAAACACTGCTGCTGCAGATCACAGTGCAATGGGCTTCTCTAGCAAAAAGAGCAAGTCTGATGGTTTATCTTATAAGTCAAAGTAGCTCCCTTTCTGTGAGATGCCATTTTTACTTGAAAGGCTGATGGACATACCATGGTTATCCAGATGGGTATTTGGCAGACATTTCTTCAAAATAAGTAAAATTATTATTTAAGGAAAATAATTGTTGACTTTTGGTTCAAATGTTAAAATTTAAGATTTCAAATTATACTTAGAATTTTGGAAATGTTGTATATGTCACCATTAACTTGACAATTCACCAAAATTTAAAGAATTTTATGATGTTGTTGATGGAAATATTAACAAATCTAAATTTTCAATTAACATGTAGAGTGGGAAGCATGGGCTACAAGGCACAAATTTCACAAATACGTGGAAGTAAAGGATTACTTGTAGGATAGATCAATATAGATAAGTACAATAATAGTAATAAATAATAAAGGTCATTGATATGGACTCCATTTCCATGTTCAACCAGTTTTGAAGAAAATACCACTTGTTGAGTTTCAGTTCAAATTTTCTTTTTGTACTTGAATTAAAAGTGGTATTGAAATAACATGAAAAACCAAAATAACAAATCCCCACCAAATACCAATAGTACTCTAGAGGAGTACAATGAGAACCCCCTAGACATAATGCAGGACATGGAACTCAAAAGAACAATTATAAACATGATAAAAGAATTCAGTGAATTTAAAGAACACACAAACAAGGTAATCATAGAGCTGAAGGAAGATAGGGATAAATTTCTGAATGAATTCAGAAAAGAGTTAGAAATATTGAAGAATACTCAGGCTGAAATGAAGAAGGAAGTGAAACACTCAGCCAATTAAAAATGACAGGAGAAAGACTCACCAATAGGATAAACGAAATGGAAAACAGACTATCAAGATTGGAAGACAACATGGATGAACTAGACCGCTCAAGCAAAGTTTATGAAAAATTTAAGAAATCACAAGAACAGAATATGCAGGAATTGTGTGACACCATAAAAAGACCAAACTTACAAATCATAGGCATATAGGAAGGAGAAGAATCCCAAACAAGTATGCCAGTCTCCACTCATCAAAGAAGCTTCTTTTGCAACAGATGGAGACTATTACAAAGTTCCACAACTGTCACACACAGAAAATGGGTGTCTATGAGATGCCCAACTCTAAGTGACACATCTACAATGGAATCTCCAAGTCACATATAAAGGAAAACCCATTAGGATTACAGCTGACTTTTCAGTGCAAATTATGAAAGCCAGAAGAGTCTAGACCAAAGTATTCCCAGTTTTAAATGACCACAGATGCCAACCAAGACTACTATACCAAGCCAACATGTCTATTATAGTTGAAGGGGAAAGGAAAATCTTCCGTGACATAAATAGGCTGAAGGGATTCATGTCCGCAAAACCAGCCCTTCAGAGAGTTCTGGAAGCAATACAAAGAGCTAAAGAAAGGAATGACTATACCCAAGGGACTGTGGAAAGAATTCCAATGAAGGTATAACTGTGGAAAAGTGTGGAGAGCCACAGCCTCCGCCGCCATTACAAGATGGCGCCGGTATCCGGACCTTCTTAACAGTAAACATCCTGCTGCACCCATAAGGGGCGTGCACAAGAGCCTGCTCTCCCTCGCCTCCTCCCGTGGCGTGATCTCCAGCAACCAATCCGCTTCTTATACGTCATAGATGGGACCTTTAGACTATATAAGCAACCGCTCTCCCGCTTCTCGGCGTCTTCGGTCTTTAAGCTTCTAAGAGTGTAAGATGCGCATACAATAAACTGCTGCAGAAGGATCCTGACTTGTCCTCCCGCATCGTTCTTGCCGGCGAGATGGAAAG
>NW_008352267.1:13512948-13517105 GCF_000622305.1 Nannospalax galili
GCCAAGTAAATGGTACTAAGAAAAAAGCAGGTGTAGCAATTCTAATATCTGACAAAATAGACTTTAAACTAAAACTAATCAGAAGAGACAAAGAGGGCCACTTAATTTTGATCAATGGAACAATGAATCAAGAAGATATTACAACCATGAACATATATTCACCAAACTCTGGTGCACCCAACTTCATCAAAACAATTCTACAGGACTTTAAGACCAAGATTAACCCTAACTCATTAATGGTAGGTGACTTCAATATCCCACTGTCTCCATTAGATAGGTCAACAGGGCAGAGTTAACAGAGAGACTTCTGAATTAAATAATATCATATATCAAATGGACTTAACAGACATCTACCGAGTATTCCAGTGAAGCAACAAAGGACATACTTTCTACTCAGTGCCCCATGGAACCTTCTCCAAAATCGACCATATACTGGGGCACAAAACAAACCTCAACAAATACAAAAAGATGGAAATAATTCCATGCATTCTATCAGACTACAATGCAATAAAGCTTACGGTCAACACCCGAAGAAGCCCTAATCACCACATGAACACATAGAGATTAACCAACACACTCCTGAATGATGAATGGGTCAAAAGAGAAATTAAGAAAGAAATAAAAGTATTCCTGAAACTAAATGAAAAGGACAATACAACACAACAAAACCTCTGGGACATGCTGAAAGCAGTCCTAAGAGGGGAGTTTGTAGCTCTAACTGTCTACATTAAAAAATCAGAAAGAACACAAATAAATGACTTAACAATGCAACTCAACACACTTGAAAAGCAACAGCAAACGAAACCCAAACCCAGCAGACAAGAAGAAATAACAAAAATCAGGGCAGAAATTAATGAAATTGAAACTAAGAAACACTACAAAGAATTAACAATTCCAAGAGCTGGGTCTCTGAAAAGATAAAGAAGATTGACAGACCACTATCCCAGTTAACCAAAAGAAAGACAAAGCACCTCCAAATCAACAAAATCAGAGATGAAAGGGGAAACATCACAACAGCCACCGGAAAGATATAGAACATTATAAGGAAATATGTCAGGACTCAGGTTTGCTTTGCTTAGCAGGGGACCTGCTGGCTTTGGGGCAGAGGGTCGGATCGGTGACAGAGTCATAAACTCTGGGACTTGTGTCTTCCCAACAGGACGATTTATTTTAGAATTCAGATGGTTTTTATACATCCAAGGAACTAGCAGTCACGTGGGATATGGCAGTCACATACAAAGATTTAGGGTACAAAGAAACAGGACATTTAGTCTGTTAGTTGGTACCAGAAGGATTCTTGAACTTTTACTCAAGGTTATCAATGCCCATGCAGTAATTTATTGGCCACAATGTTTTCTTTCTTAGTGCTAAAATCATGGTGAACTTTTAGCTTTTAGCTCAGGACTAAGCCTTTAACCTGGCCTAATCTCTTAGCCAGGGATAGCTGAGTTATTTGTTCAGACAAGGAGATAAGCTAAGGGTTGTTGATCAAGACGCTTTCCCACAGAGCAGGGAGCCTGCACTTTTATGACCAGGACACTTCGTTCTGCCAGTCTAGCAGTGTTCTGCAAGACATGGATTATCAGAGCCACTGTTTTCAGTGTCCCTCCCTTTAGCAGAGAATGCAGCATAGACCTATAAGTTTTAGGCTCACCTCACCCTAGGGCCTGGCATCCTGGTTTCCTACAGGTGAAGGGGTGCTGACGTTGAGGCTGTCATCACACCACAGCATGGCGTATCTCATGTGTCCATGGGGATACCAGAGTAAACAAACCCACTGTGTGGCCAGTTCCATAAATACTCACGTTGTGAAGACACATGACCACACGACTGGACAGTGTGATTGTCATACTGTACTCTTCATCATTATTTCTGAGAGCTTCTATTGAATGAAAAGACTCTGTGGTACAGTGCTGTGCCTTGTTCCACATGTCCTGGCAGCAGTCTGTACAGCTCTTTACAGTTAAGAGCCTACATTGGGCAGCTGAGTTATACAGTCCTGGATCACAGAAGGGCACTCAGATGTACCCTGTGCCAGAACTGCCCAGTGGTGCATTTCCCAGAATGCATCCTACCCATCAATGACAGGTGATCTTGTATGTGTGTTTGTATGTATATTTGCATGCATAGACATGGCATGGGCATGTGTTGTCAGCCTGAAACAGCAAACCAATTCTATAGACAAAAAATGAGTTTATGAGGAACTATACTGTTCAGTGGGAGCCTGGGCGTGTTCAGGGCAATTGAGGCTGGGGAAAGTTGTGTAAGTTGTTTAGAAGCAATTATACCTGACCGCTTTATTGGCTGTGAGGATCCAAGAGAACTAAACTGAAGGCCCAAGTATAAGTACATGTAATTTCAGTCACCTGATATTTGACAAAGGAGCCAAGAACATTCATTGGTGGTAAGACAGCATGTTCAGCACATGGTACTGGCAAAACTGGATCTCCACCTGTAGAAGAATGAAAATAAACCCCTTTCACCTTGCACAAAAGTCAACTCCAAATGGATCAAAGGCCTCAATGTGATGCCTGAAACTCTTAGAAGAAAGCATTGGCAATAACCTACAATATATAGGTATAGGAAGGGGTTTTCTAAACCAGACATCAGTTGCTCAGGAAACAAGGGCAAAAATTAACAAATGGGACCTCATTAAACTAAAAAGCTTCTGTACATCAATGCAGGCAACCAGGGAAGCAAACAGAAAACCCACAGAATGGGAGAAAATCTTCACTAGTGACACATCCGACAGAGGTTTAATAACAAGAATTTATAATGAACTAAAAAAAACAGAAAACCAAGACAAGAAGCAACCCAATTAAAAGATGGGCTAAGGAGCTGAACAGAGAGTTCTCAAAAGAAGAATTAAAGATGGCTATGAAACATCTTAAAAGATGTTCAACGTCACTAATAATTAGGGAAATGCAAATTAAAACCACTTTAAGATTTCACCTCAGCCCAGTCAGACTGGTTAAGATCAAGGAAACAAATGATACCAAATGTTGGAGAGGATGTGGGCAAAGGGGAACACTCATCCACTGCTGGTGGGGCTGCAACCTGGTTCAACCCCTATGGAAAGCAGTGTGGAGAACTCTTAAACTACAAATAAACCTACCATTTGACCCAGTTATACCACTCTTTGCCATGTACCCAAAGAACTCATCCTACTGCAGAGACACATGTACATCCATGTTTGTTGCTGCTCTTTTCACAATAGCTAAGAGATGGAAGCAACCTAGGTGTCCCTCAATTGATGAGTGGATAATGAAAATGTGGTTCATTTTTATGATGGAGTTTTACTCAGCAGTAAAGAAAGATGAAATCATGAAATTTGCAGGTAAATGGATGGAACTAGAAACTGTTATACTAAGTGAAGTAACACAAACTCAGAAAAAAGATTGATTTATGTTCTCCCTAATATATGGATCCTAGAACCAGACTCTGATAAATAAGTATGCAACCAGACATAACTACAGGAACCAGGATAATGGAAAGGAACCAGGGAGGTAAAGGAAAAGAAAGAACTGAAAGAGAAGAACAGTAGGAAACAGGCCTTAATAAGGGAGATATGGATAAAAATTGGGTTAGTTTAAGGGAGGGGGGAGGGAAGGGTATACAAGGAACCTAGGGGATAAAGGGAAAGAAGGAGCTCAAGAGAGGTAGGACCATAGGAGAAGGGTATTAGTAAGGGAGAAAGGGAGAAATGGGGGCACCTTAAGTGGGAAAACCATGATGGAGGGGTGAGACAATGTGAGAGATAAACAATGCCTAGCTAGTTTTGAAAACCAGAGGGAACCATATTACTCCTACAACCTACTGACAATTTATACATAGCAGATCAAGAAATATATGTCTAGGTAAGGTTTATCTGAGAACAACTGGTCTTTGTCCTAGATTTATCTACACGACACACAATAATTAAAAATACCAGACTGGTGGAACTAACCTTCTTGGGTGTTTAACAGACATACTTTGAGGTCTATAATAATTTGGTCAGAGGGACATAAAGGACACTTTTTGCTCCTTGCCCTCCTAGGTCAACTAGATCCAGGGGACTGTGAGCATCTCTCAAAATGTCCTATAATTGGTGGTGAGTCACCTGTCCACTTGATCAAGGAGGCTGAGGAGACCCCACCAGATGGACTTGAACCAGTGTC
>NW_008352267.1:13517149-13526500 GCF_000622305.1 Nannospalax galili
TTCCAAGTGAAGCCAACCATGGTCGAGCAGGACCTTTGACTTATCTTCACATAGGCAGAATTGGTAAAAGAAAGGAGCAAGGGGCTCCTCCAAAGCCCATGTGACCCCTGAGGAACAGATCCTCAAACGACCTTAAGAGTGAAAATAAACTGGTTTATCTGGACCAACTGTATGTCCTTAAACACCCAAAAGTAAAGTATAACCAAAGATTAAATCACCAACATAACTTCTTAAGAGTCCATATGTATAGCTATAGGCTATATAACAACCAACAATGCCAGACAAGCAATACCTTCTTTTGAGCTTTTGGCCAGGGTGGCCAAAGGGATTCCTAGACGGTAACCCAGCACAGACCTGGGAAAATGAACAGCAGACCCCAATTACTGCCAGATGAGGAACAGCTGACCTCCCTAAAACAAAGACCTCCAGATAGGCTAACTAGATATACAAGATGGACAATTAGTGGAGAATGGCTGGGGGTGCTGACATCAGAGTGGACAGCAGCAGGGATAACAGAGTATAAGGGCTCTAGTTGGGGGAGGGAGGCTATGGGAGGGTGCCATGTGGGAAGTGGGTGTACAGTTGAATAAGATGGTTTGGGATGTTCTGTGTGATATACACACAAACAAAAAAAATCAACAAATTTAAAAAATGAACTATATTTGAGGACAAAGCATAAAAATTTACATCATATTAATTAGTAGATGTAATAAACATTACCATTGAAATCTACCTGATTGCTTTATAGACATGCACAGGCGCCAAGGATCCAAGTGCAACCGACTATGACTAGTAATAATCAGATACATACAGATTAGAGATAATGAAATGGAGAATTTTAATAATGAAATGGAGATCATTTAATTTTTATGTCTTATAGGGTTTAGACAGAGTATAATACTGTATAACTGTATTAATTCAACTATATGCCTAATAATTTACAGCCAATTTTGAAAGAGACGCATCTTAGCCCTGGAAATTGTTATTGAATATGTCAATGCTGTTGTAATGAAATGCTTCTTCTAATTATATGGTTATTAAATAAATAATTAAAAAAAATAAAATTAAAATATCACTATATATTCTCAGGAAAAAAGTGGTATTGAAATACATTAAATGTAGAAGTAAACGATATATCAGGTATCTTCTCTTAAACTAGACATAAAGAAACAACCACAAAAAGAAGGTAAAAAATGTGGTACATATTCATAACTGAGTTCTATTCAGATATAAATAAAAATAATCTTAATTTTCAGGTAAATGGATGGAACTCGAAAACATACTGAATGAGGTAACCCAGGCCCAGAAAGACAAACACGATGTATTTGTGTCCTATTTGTGGATCTTAGCTCCAAATCTTTACTTTTGAATATATAAGCCGAAGTCACTGCAGAAGTCAGAAAAGTAAAAAGGAACCATGGCGGGCGGGGGTCAGAAAGAGCTCTAGAGAGAGGGATAGTAGTAGAACCAAGTGCTGTCAAGGGGGGAATGGGAAGGATGGGCCTTTTTTAAATTAGGGAAAGTGGAGGGAGGATAATGTAGAGGGAAAGGAGGAAGGAGCAATAGCACTAAGGACATTTGAAAAAACAGCAGGGAATAGTCTTCTCTAAGGTTATACATGCATTTATTTAAACAATGGAGTTATATCATATGAGGTGATAATGTACCCCCCAAGAGTAATAGACTAGTGCCAGTGCCAGTGCCAGGCATGGGAAATCTCCCTTTGAGTTGTAAGGCTGCTTCTCAAATTGGCATACTGCTACAGCTGCCAAGAATTCTGTCCACTTGACAGCCTTCAGTTGTCAATGTCTTCAGATTATCACAGCTGCAGAGTCGCCTCAGTGAGTCACATCCCTTCTCAGGCTGGCCTCCACCTGGTGATCAATGGCTACAGCAGTGTAAAGTCACTTCTGTCTTTGTCCACTCTGGGAAACTGCAGGTCCTTTGAAGCTCATTGGTCCTTATAGTGGCAGCCAAAGCACCAGTTAGCCTGTATCCGTTTTGCCCTGTGATCACCATTATTTTCTTCCTCTCTCTTCCTCATGGGCCAAAGTCTCTCTTCTTAGTAAACAACAAATCTTAGCTGAGAATCTGCTCCTCAGGGACTTTTATCTGCAACATCATGTGAACTCTATAACAGGATAAAAGTCAATTGTCTTTACAATACTGAGTAAGCATTGCTCTAAGGTGCCAACTTATAGAAAGCCATAAAATCCTTAATGACAAGAAACATAAATCCCTTGACCTGTAAATTGCTTTATATGGTCTGGAAAATTGTGAAAGCTCGGAGTGCTTCCAAAATATCCACAAGTCTTTGAATGGGTCAGTTATAGGCCCTGCAGGGATATTTCAGGGGTATGTGAATGAGAAAGCTGGCATTAGATTTTGAAGAGATAGATTGAAAAAAAGAAAAACCAGATGTTCTTCTTTTATGCTTCTGTGTAAAGGCATCATCTCCATTTTAGGCATGAGGCCAGAAGTTAATAAATGTCTAGAAAAGGAAACCAAGAAGACCAGGTGGATCTGTTTTTCTGCCTTTACATTCAGGAAATACCAGCAGCTGACACCAGATCAGGCTAGTGGGAATATAGACCAATTGGCAATATTGTCTAAAACAAACGATTGATACTGACCTGTCTTCCTCTCAGAACTCACTTCCTGACCAACAACAGAACACAGGAGTCAGCCTTAGCAGGACTGAAGAGCACTTCAAACTTTAAACTTCTACAGAACATGGAAGCAAAAGGAGAAATAAAAATGGCCAAGAAATACCTTTAAAATGTTCAACATCCTTAGTAATTAGGGAAATACAAATGGAAACTACTTTAAGATACCATTTTACCCCAGTCTGAATGCTAAGATCAAGAAAACAAATGACAACAAATGCTGGTGAGGATGTGGGGAAAGAACTCTCATTCACTGCTGATGGGGCTTCAAACTGGTGCAGCCACTATGGAAATCAGTGTGGAGAACTATTTAGAAACTAAAAAGAGGGGGCTGGAGAGATGGCTCAGCAGTTAAGGGCACAGGCTGCTCTTACAGAAGACTTGGGTTCAAATCTCAGCACCCACATGTTGACTAACAATCATCCAAAACTCCAGCTCCAGGGGATCTGATGCTGTCTTCTGGCCTCTGTGGGTACTGCACTACTCAGGTGCACTTATATACACACTGACATAACACACACATAAAAATAAAAATAAAGGGGCTGGAGAGATGGCTCAGTGGTTAAGAACACTGGTTGTTCTTGCAGAAGACCTGGGTTCGAATCCCTGCACCCACATGGCAGCTAACAACTGTCCCTAACTCCAATTCCAGGGGATCTGACAGCCTCTTCTGTCCTCCGTGGGCATTGCATGACACAGGTGCACTTACCTACATGCAGGCAATGCACGCATACACATAAAATAAAAGAATAAGTAAAAATAATAAATAAAAAATTAAAAAAATACATCCACCAAATGATCCAGCCAAACCACTCCTTGGCATATACCAAAAAGAATCTATAGCCTATTATACAGATGGTTTCTCAGCTATGTTTATTGCTGCTCTCCTCACAATAGCTAGGAAATGGGAATAATTTAAATGTTCCACAACTGATGAATGGATAATGAAAATATGGTACATTTACACTATGAAGTTCTACTCAGTGGTAAGGAAAAATGAAAAAAAGAGATATTTTCAGGTAATCGAATGGAACTAGAAACTGTTATACTAAGTGAGGTAACCCAGACTCAGAAAAAGCAAGTGACACATGTTCTCTCTCATTTGTGGATCCTAGCTCCAAATCCTTAGATGTGAGTATGTAACCTGATATAATTTTAGTAGCCAGGAAAATGTAAAGTAACAAGGGGGGAAAGGGGAAGAAAGAGATTGAGAAGAAAATAGAAGGAAATAGGAGTTATTAAAGGAGGAATGGGGGATATAGGGAGTATTCTAACTGGGAAGGGAGAAGAGAGGACTATATAGAGACAGAGAAAGGAAAAATAGATAAATAATGGTTAAGCGGTATGGAAAAACAAAGGAAAATGTGGTGGTTAATAAGCCTACTGAAAAATACACAAATAATATAAATGTGAGTGCATGCACATAGCTGAAGTCTATGTAACAAAAATCATAGTGTTGGGCATGGGAAATCTCCCACTGAGTTGTTGGTTAGGGTAGTCCAAGAGACTCCCAGAATAATCCAGTGTATTGCAACAGCCCTTGATTGCCACCCAGAATGTGAAGATAAGATCTGATTGCTAAAGACATGACATACTTAGGACATAGGACTTGGAGTGACTGAACTGGAATTTACCTGGAAGCTTCTTCCCCAGGGACTAGCTCTCAGTATCAGCAGATACTATGCAAGCTGGGGAGGGAGAAAACTGATCAATGATCCTACCCATCTGTAAAGTGTATCAACTACAACACTGACTGGCCCAGCAAACGATTTCTATTGGTGCAATGGGGGTAATCAATAGCTGCCTAATTGGACTTAAGGCCTGCTTAACGGGAGGAAAACCATGTGTGTTACTGAAAACATAGCTAAGTACACATAGCTAGAGAGGTCATAGAGCCTAGAGAAAAGCCTAAAAGCCTACTTATGCCACTTTCCTAGACCAACGTAATTTCTTACTATATTCTAAATACGTATCCCCATATTTACAGATAAGTGTGCTTCTCCCTACTCATAAAAGAAGCTTCTTTTTGCAACAGATGGAGACTATTTCAGAGTTCCATTACTGACCAAATGTAGAGAATAAGTGACTGTAAGGTGCCCATCCCTAAGTGACACATCTACAATGCATCCTCTGCACCTAAGGCTCAGGAAACATTGTGGAAAGGGTGGAGGGCAGAGCATGTAAGAGCCAGAGGGACAAGATAACCTGTTGCTACTTAACGCATTCTAGACATGGTAGGGAAGCTGCACAGATGAAATCTCCACAGTATAGTCCATCAAGATCTGCATAATGACAAAATCGATTGTCATGCCAAGGTGGGTAGGGGAAACTTCATGGGGTCTCATTCCAAGATGAAGAGCTACAGGCAACCAATGGGTACTGAGGGAGGGAAAATCAGTTTTCTCCAGGGACTAGCACTCTGAGAGGTTACCTAATCCCAAACAGATAGCTCTAAACACAGGTACATATGAATACCACTAAATGGGCTCAGTGCTATATATATATATATATATATATAGCATGGAAATAAGGAGCCCTTTTTTTTTTGACTCTATGGTGATGTGACCATACAGACTATTCATTTCTACTTTGATATTGCTGCTTTTCATATTCCAGGTATTGAAAATTATTTAATCGTGTCTGTATATAGAAAAGCTCCCGATTTTAAAATGAACTTGGATTTTACACTGTGCTATGGAAATAAGACTCAACATTTGAAATGCCCATCAACCAAGTACTGTTGCTTAGCAAACTGACATAGCATCAAGATGCCTTCTACATATTTATGTTTATGCCATAGACAAATGCTACTCAGCCTTATTTAGAGAAGCCTCTCTTTTCAGTGAACGGTGGTGAATGTAGAGACTCGTGGCTGCCCAAGATGTTGAGAAGTGATGGCTCAGAGCTCAGCTCTAAGCAAGGCATTTATACCATGATCTCTAGGGCTTAAGGAACAATGTGGAAAAGGGGGAAGAAAGAATGTAGAGCCAGATGATAGGGAGAAAAGTTGTAAAATGTCATCTCCTGAGCAAGACACAATCATTGCAATCATGAACTCATAGCAACTTTGGATTCCTGCCCTGGATCTGCACAAGAATGGGCCTGTTGGGCCAGTGAGATGGCTCAGTGGGTAAAGGCACTTGATGTCAAGCCTGATGATCTGAATTTCATCTCTGGGACCTATATGGCAGAGGAGAGAATGGACTCCTGCAAATTGTCTTCTGACTGCCCCACACATGATGTGGCTTACCAAGAGTACACACACACACACACACACACACACACACACACACACACACAATAAATGTAATTTAAAAAAATTAAAAATAAGAACAAGCGCATCAACAGTCAAGGTAGATAGAGGATGGGGTCAGAGGGCCCTAACACACACTATTGAATTATTTACTATTGATAGACTCAGTGAGAGGGAGAACCCTCTCACTGCCTTCAGTTGTGTACCCACTGATGCCCCCATCAGGCTCCAAAGGACAGTTCCAATCCAATGACCACACAGATGGCACCAGTTAGATCAAATGGATCACAAAGCCAAATGAAAAGGCATGAATCTGGGAAAGGGATTGGTAGTGATGAGGAGGGACTAATAGGGATGAGACAGAGATAGGAGAGGGTATGGTGAATGAGTAATCAGAATGAATCATATACATGTATGAAATTGTCAGACAACAAACTTAATCAATCATCTACATGTATGAAATCGTCAAGTAACAAACCTAATTAATAAAAAAGAGAGGTAAAAATGACACGACTACTTATGAGTGAGGTATTTATTCATCCCACAACATTAAGAATCTATGATGGCCTTAGGACGTTAAGTTCTAGAGGATATGGTGATGGAGACAAGGTCCTTGACATTGAAGAGTTTCTTAAGTGGAATGGCATTGTTTGGATGAGTTAGTCCATTTGCTGTGGAGGCATAACTCACATATCACTGCTGGTCAGGGAAGAGTTAAAGAAATTGAAAAAAGTTGAAAGAGGCTTTCCTGCATAGACAGTGCAGGAACCCAGAGTCACACAATTGTAGCAATCTTCACTGACCCTGAGTATCCCTGGACTGTTTTCCCCACACTTTCCCAGGATACTACACACAAGATGATTTTGAAAGTCATTGTATTTTATAGGAGAAAGTGAAAAGTTAGAACAGAAAAGTAGCATGCCTTTAGGAAATCAAGAGATTATGAAAACAAAAAAGAGAATAATTGAATAATCACCATTGTAACTGATTTAATAATTATTGAAATTACAATATACATATTGCTTCCAAAATGCATAGAATATTCCATAAATTTACAATATATTATAAAATGAGCTAAAAGAAAAAAATTCTCCAAAATTGAAATGATAGTGGGCATAATATTTTTACCCAATGCAAACAAACCTAATAATTCACAACAAAAGTTGTTTTTCAAAATGCTAAAAATTTCTAAAGAAGCAACATCAAAATTGCAGTTATAAATAATTTAGAAATAAAAACAGCAAATGTGCTATATATTAAGCCTGTGGGATATAGCCAAAACTATACTTATGAAATTTTATAAACCTGAACACATCAATTAGGAGACAGAAGTTTGTAGATGAATAAGCAAAGAGTTCATCTCAAGAACTTGGAAAAAGGAAAACAAACTAAATTAAAGGGAGTAAAAAAAGAGAGACCATACATTTGCCATATAAAAGTGAAGCAAATGTAATGTATATGGTAAGAAAAGAAACCCATTACCACTACCTGAAATTTGTTCTTTGAAATAATCAATAAACTATTAAAATGTTTAGCAAACTGTATCAAGCAGTAAGAGGGCAAAACCACATTACAAATGAGGACATATATTATAAACTCAGTTATGCTGAGATTTAAAAAATGGAATCTAAGCCGGGCGTGGTGGTGCATGCCTTTAATCCCAGCACTTGGGAGGCAGGGGCAGGAGGATCTCTGTGAGTTCAAGGCCAGCCTGGTCTACATAGTGAGTTCCAGGACAGCTGGGGTTACTGGGAGACCCTGACTCAAAAAGACCAAAAAAAAAAAAAAAAATGGAATCCGATGTGTAATGTTTTATAAAAAGAATGAAAATCTTATAAATGATTGATTTTCATAGACCATATTAAGAACAACTTAGGAAGACATAAAAATGTAAATAAATCAATAAAGACAGAGGAAAATGAGAATCCAGTGAAAAAATTTTACTTATTAAAAAAGAACTTGAGAGGATAGTTTAGTGTGAATTCTGCTAGATCCTCAAGAAAAAGATACTTCCTTTCTAGGGGAAGTTAGTGATGATGAAACACTTGCGCCTTAATGCCTAAATTAGACAAGAATAGCCTCTCCAAGAAAACTGTATAACAATTTAACATAAATACAGAAACCCATGTCTTGGGGGAAGGTATATACTGTCCTTTTCCTATACGTCTCTCTGTCTAATTACTTAATAAGCTTCAGTAGCTTTTCTTTAGTTCGACTCCTTCCAAAATTCTTTTCTGCGGTATAGTCCAGGGTCTGCCTTTGCCTGAGCTGAAGTCCCCAAAGGGGAATGCAGCCCCACAGGCTGCTGGTGCCAGCACTGGGCAGTTTCTCTGTAAACACTGACAGTCTCATTTCACTAGTGTCATGCTTAGAGAAAGCCTTCTTCTAGTCACGAAGAGTTCCTAGTTCTCAGGAGTCAACACCAATGGTTCTAACAATATGAGATCTCAGATGATTGTCTACAAATTTTCAGTTCCTCACTACATTAAATCCTCAGAGAAAGAAGGATTTAGTCTCCCTTCAAAAATTTAACATTAGTTTTTTAGTTAGCATATGAAACAATGAGATTCAATATAATATTTTCACACACATAAGTCATTTTTGTATAGAGCACATAAACACATGTACAGGAATGTTAATAGTGGTATTGATAATAGAGAAAAAAGGAAAACAACATAAAAAACATTAAGAATAGATTATGAAAAAAATTAGATTATGAGGGCCTGGAGAGATGTCTCAGTGGTTAAGTGCATAATCATGAGGACTGGAGTTTGGATCCTAACACTCATGTAAAAAGCCATGCATGCTCCTGCACTCAGGCCTCTCTTGGGGTAAGTCTATCGCACAGCCCTCAGCACCTTGACTCCCCCAGCAGCGTTCACCCTTCCATCTCCGCCCCCCCCTGCTGTTCTCTACTCCTAGCTTAGGCCCTGTGCCATTCCTAGTCTTGGGGCCCCAGACACCTGGGGAGCCAGTGCTGCTTCCTGATCCTTTTCACCCAGATGGGCCTGCTGCCTTCCTTGGGCCCCAGGAGCACTGCCTCTGGACCCGGCCCCACTTTCACCTCTCTCTGCTTCCCTGGACCTGCACCACTGGCTAACTCTCCTGGCCTGTTCTCCTATCCTCAGGCCTCTTGGGGTGGGTCTATCGCGGAGCCCTCTGCACCTTGACTCCCCCAGGCACGTTCACCCTCCCATCTCCCCCGCTGTTCTCTACTCCTAGTTTGGGCCCTGCACCATTCCTAGTCTTGGGTCCCCAGACAACTGGGGAACCAATACTGCTTCCTGATCTTTTTCACCCAGACCAACTTAGTGCCTTCCTTAGGCCCCAGGAGCACTGCTTCTAGACCTGGCCAAGCCCTCACCTCCCTCTACTTCCCTGGTTCTGCAACACCCGCCAGCCTCTTTCTGGGGCTGACAGCCTCTTTCTGGG
>NW_008352267.1:13530869-13531440 GCF_000622305.1 Nannospalax galili
ACCATTCTGGCATAGGAGCAAGGGTATTAGTAAGGAAGAAAGGGGGGGAAGTGGGGGCACCTTAAGTGGGAAAACCACGATAGAGGGGTAAGACGATACAAGAGAGAAACAATGCCTAGCTAGTCACGAAAACCAGAGGGAACCATGTTATTCTTACAATCTACTGTCTAATTATACATAACAGACCAAGAAAAATACCTCTAGATAGGGTTTATTTGAGACCAACTGGTCATTACCCAAGACTTATTTGCATGACACACAGTAATTAAAAATGCCAGAATGGTGGAACTAACCTTCTTGGATGTTTAACAGACATACCTTGAGATCTATACTAATTGGGTCAGAGGGACACAAAGGACACTTTTTGCTCCTTGCCCTCCTAGGTCGATTAGTTCCCAGGGACTATGAGCATCTTGCAAAATGTCCTGTAAAGGTGGTGGGTCATCTGACCTCTTGATCAAGGAGGCCAAGGTGACCCCACCAGATGGACTTGAATCGGTGTCCAGTCTATAAAGTGGACGGTCAACACGGAGGAATCATTTCCTCCATGCTTCCAAGTGAAGCCAACAAT
>NW_008352267.1:13532175-13540953 GCF_000622305.1 Nannospalax galili
AAAGCAATGTCTTAAAGATATATCTGCATACCCACTTACTATTCACAATAGCTAAAAGGCTGAATGAATAAACAAAATGTGATGCGTACATACCATGGAATACTATTCACTAAAGAGGAAGGAGGGGCTGGAGAGATAGCTCAGTGGTTTAAAGTACTCTCTGCACCATCATAAGGACCAGAGTTTGGATCCCAGCACCCATGTAACAAGCTGGGCATCCTGCACATGCCCTGTTAACCCCAGGTCCAATTGGGGGTAGAGACAGGAGGATGTCTGGGGCTTTCTGCCTTCCAGCCTAGATGAGAAAATGGAAATCCTAGGTTCAGGGAGAGACCTTGCCTCAAAGGATAGGTGGTAGGTGACAGAGGAGGACCCATTTCTGGCCTCTGTTCAACCACAGATACAACCACACACACATACACTTGTAGTGTCACACATAAACAAACCTTTAAAAACAGAATATAAGTTATTGTATACATATTTTGTCACATTGTAATTAAAATGAATAAATGAGAGCTATATGTAGCAATGTGGATAATATCATAAACATAATGTTGAGCAAAGACTTCAAGCTGTAAAAGCAATCGAGACTGCTCAAGATGTGTTTGAAATTTAGATTCCGTATTTATATCAGGTGTCTGCCAGATCGCCTACACCATTTGATAAGCAGTTTAACTGTATTGAAAATATACTACTTATTTGAGAGATATTATCCTTCAAAACTAGGAAACAGTGAATAAAAATCTGTGTGTGTATTAAAATTTTTACTCAAAGCTTTAGTTGTTAGCAGCTATGTGGGTGCTGGGAACTGAACCTGGGTCCTCTGCAAGGGCAGCAAGTGCTCTTAACCATTGAGCCATCTCTCTAGCCCTGGAAGATTATATTTAAAATTATTTTTCAAAGCAGGTTTGGGTTCACAGCCAATTGAGATGATCAGAAATAGATTTCCCATATTTTCCCCACACAGCTGAGCTTCAGTGATGTGTTGGATAGCTTCAGTTGTCAACCTGACACATCTGCATGGAGGAAACCTCAACTAGGAGATTACCGCCATTGAATTGGACTGTGACCATGTCTGTGGGGCATTTTCATTGTTGAGCGATGTGGGAGGACCTAGCCCACTGTAGGCAGTGCCACTCTTGGGCAGGCGGTCTTGTGTTTTATAAGAAAGCAGGCTGAGCACAGGTCAGAGACGCAAGCCACTGAGCAACGTTCATCCATGTTCTGTGTTCCAGTTTCTTGCCTTGAGTTCCTGCCTTGGTTTCCCTTGATGATGATGGACCGTGAGCTGTAAGCTAAATAAACTTTCTCCCCAATTGTTTTTGGTCAGTTTTTTTTGTCACAGCAATGGAAAGTAAGTAGGACAAGTGAAGTAGATTGTTTTTAGTATGACCTAAATTAAAAGAAAAAATAAACAGATCTGCTGTCCTTTGAGAGTAATTGGTGAATATTATAAGAGTCTTTCCCTTGCTAACTTTTTGCTGTCCTTGATTTCAGTTACCTGGTTTCAGTTCAAAATATTCAATGAAAAATTCCTGAATTAAACAATTTGTAAATTTTAAATTGCTTATAGTTCGGTGTAATGTGATGAAATCCTATACTATCCTGGTCTATCTCACATAGAATGTGAGTGATCACTAAGTCCAATATATCCACACTGTATATGCTACCTGCATGTTAATTACCTAAGCTGCTTTGATCATTGGATCAACTGACTTGATCACAAGAAAGAAATCTGAGGAGCTTAGAGGCCTGGAGGTATAGGGTCTTCAAAGGAAAAAAAAAGAATGGAAACAGTGCATCACTTATTTGACTATTTTGAGACTATGTCATAGACCTTAGATACATTGGATCTCCTGATTAACTAATCCCTGTATTTATAATAAACCTTAGGAAATGAAAGACAACACACTTGTTTCTCAAAGAACTAAATTTAAATTAGGAAAGTAGTATTTCAAAGAGCATTCTTGGCTCAGGAGCAAAGATTATTGATATTTTATAATAAATATTGCAGATGGATTTTAACAAATTTGTAATAAATCTGTGATGAAGTTAGAGATTTCAAAAACTCATCTATAAGATCTAGAAATGGAAATAGCCAATGGCTGATGTATAATGAATTAACTGCAGCAGCACATGAAAGCTCTCTTTTCTTTCAGGCATAACCTCTTTGATTTCTGGTTACCTTCAAACCCCTCAAATTGCAACTTAAAAAAAAAGTTTTCTATTGAGCCTTTGTACAATGTATATCACTGTTCTCAATCAAATCCAGACTCCCTCTCCCATCAAGGTCCCCCACACACCCACCAAACCCCATGTACTCCACCACACATGCCAATTCCCATCCAGTCAAGCACCTGGTGTCCCTCTGTGCAAATTCATCCACTGGAGTCCAGTCAGCCCATCCATCATAAGTAAAGCCCACACTCCCTCACCCAGCAGCAACCAGTCCCCAAGAGTTCACAACCTAGGGCTCACCTGCTTCCTATTTCTCTGGCTCCGTGGGCCCCTGTCTTACTGATGTGGCATAGTTCCCATACTCGATCCCACCGTTGCCACACGTTCACACGTGCAAGCTTCCAGTCTGAAAGCCTCTGCTTCCCCATGTTCATGAACCAGCCCTGGCTCTCATAATGCCTCCACCCCCTCCTCTTCAATGGTCCCTGAGCCATGGGTAAGGTTGAGGTTTAACAAAGGAGTCCCATCCAAGGACACACACTCTGCAGTCTCCCATTCTCCAAAACTCTGCCAGTTGTGGCCTTCTGTGTGCATCCCACTCTGTTGTATAAGGAAGCTTTGCTGGTGAGAGCTGAGGGATGCACCAGTATTCTCTCCACCCCCTGTTCCACTATGTTCCTTAAATTTTAGGTGTAGAGGTTTCACTGTATGTTGTCACCTAGGCCTGGACATCTTCCAGACATATAGTCTCTGGATGTGACTGGTTGTGGAACTCCACAGTAGCCTCCAAATGTTGCAAAAAGAAGCTTTTATGATAAACAGCATACTGTATACTTGCCTGTAAATATAATGATCCATATTGAGCATATGATAAGAAATTTGTCTAGAGATATGGCAGAAGTAGGGTTTTCTATAGGGTCTGTAACCTCTCCAGTCATGTATATTTGGCTATAATTACAGTGCCACCCATGAGTTCACTCCCATTGAGAGGGCTTTAAGTCCAATTAGATAGCTGTTGATTGACCTCCAGATAGCAGTGCCACTACTGAACCAATAGAGGTAGTTTGCTGTGCCAGTTGTTATGTTTATTTGCTTTAGGACTGTGTTGGACCCTTGATTTATTTTATCCCTTAGCAGCTTGCATAGTATCCTCTAGAACGACAAGAGCTAGTCTTCAGAGAAAAGGCTTCCAGGTCAGTTCCTGCTCCATTGCTTCAAGTTCTGTGTCTGAATTATGACCTGCCTTCAGCAGTAGGGTCTTATCTTTGAGTTCTGGGAGATAATCAAGGGTTCCAACAATAGCCTCTGTTATTTTGGGGGTCTCAGACTACTCTGACCAACCGTTCAAAGGGAGTTCTCTCCTATCTGACACACTATTCCCTCTGTCTTCCCTTGGTACCCATGATCCATTCATCTCTCCTCTCTTTCCTCCTCCAACGCCCTCCTCCCTTCACAGTCCAATGGCCCCCATTATTCCCACCCTCCCCCAATAACACCCACATTCCCCACTCCCCTCTCTTGAGTTCCCTTCTTCCTCCACTCCCATGGTCCCTGCATGTCCCTCCCTCCCTTCTCCCAGCTAAATACTCCCACTTTCTCCACCTCCCCATGGTGACACCTGTTCCCTAATATCCCCATCTTTCAGGCTCTTTTTTTCCCTTTATCTCTGTGTTTCCTTTCCAGTTTCCTCGATTCAGCTGTTGCATCAAGATATATACTTACATATAAGGGACTGGTGTTACAGTCCACAAATGAGGGAGAACATATGTCCCTTGCTTTTCTGAGTTTGTATTACTTCACTTAGTATAATAGTCTCTAATTCCATCCATTTACCTGAAAACTTCATAATTTCATCTTTTCTAACTACTGAGTAGAACTCCATTGTGTAAATGTACTACGTTTTCATTATCATTCTTCAGTTGAGGGACATTTAGGTTGTTTCCATTTCTTAGTTATTGTGAAGAGAATAGCAACAAACATGGATGTACAGATATCTCTATAGTAGTATGAGTCCTTTGGGTATATGCCAAGGAGTGGTATAATGGGATCATATGGTAGATTAATTTTTAGTTTTTAAAGAGTTCTCCACATTGCTTTCCATAGTGGTTGCACAAGTCGTAACCCCACCAGCAGTGAATGAGTGTTCCCCTTTCTCTACATCCTGACCAGCATTTGGTGTCTTTTGTTCTCTTGATCTTAGTCAGTTTAGGGTAAGATAGAATTTTAAAGTGCATTTTATCAGCATTTCTCTAATTACTAAGGGTGTTGAGCACTTTTAAGTGTTTCTTGGCTATTTTTATTTCTTCTCTTGGGAACTCTCTGTTCAGATCCATAGCCCCTCTTTTTATTGAGTCATTTATTTTCTTGTTTCTTTTTTTTTTTTTTTTTTGAGTTCTTTGTATATTTTGGATATCAATCCTCTGTTGGTTGTGTGGCATGTGAAGATTTTCTCTCACACAGTGGGTTTACTCTTCCCTTCCTCGGTTGTTTCTTATGCTGTACAGAAGCTTTGTAGCTTAATGAGGTTCCACTTACTGATTGTTGACCTTAATGCCTGAGCTGATGTCTGACTTAGAAAGTCTTTCTCTGCACCTATATCTTGTAGGGTACTGCCTGTATTTCCTTCTAGCAATTTCAGAGTTTCAGGTTTTACATTGAGGTTTTTGATTCATTTGGAGTTGGCTTTTGTGCATGGTGAAAGATAAAAGTACAATTTCATTTTTCAACAACGAATTTTACCAGCACCATTTGTTGAATATGCTGTCTTTCTTTCATTGTGTATTCTTTGCACCTTTGTCAAATATCAGGTGACTGAAATTGCATGTACTCGTGTTTGGGTCTTTGATTGTGTTCCATTGATCTATGTGTCTGTTTTTGTGCCAGAACCTGCTGTTTTTATGATTATAACTCTGTAATATAATCTGAGATTTGGTATGGTGATCCCCCCCAGCACTGTTCTTTTGGGCCAAGATTTCTTTGGATATCTGGGGTCTTTTGTGATTCCATATGAATTTTAGGATGTTTTTTCTAGCCCTGTAAAGAATGTCATGGGGATTTTGATTGGCATTGCATTGAATCTATAGATTGCTTTTGGTAAGATAGTCATTTTCACAGTATTAATTCTACTAATCCATGAGCATGGTAGGTCCTACCATCTCCTGGTGTCTTCCTGTATCTCTTTCTTTTAAAGATTTAAATTTTTCATTGTAGAGAGCTTTAATGTCTTTGGTTAGGTTTACCCCTAAATATTTTATTCTTTTGGAGGTTATTGTGGATGGTGGGGTTTCTTTGAATGCTTTTTCTAATTTTTCATTACTGGTGTATAGAAAGGTTATGGATTTTTATAAATTAATTTTGTAACCTGACACTTTACTGAAAGTATTAATTATTTCTAGTAGTTTTCTGGTAGAATTTTTGGAATCTCTTATGTATAATATATTGTTTGCAAATAGTGATAATTTGATCTCTTCTTTTTCAAATAATATTCCTTTAATTTCTTTCTCTTGTCTTATTGCTCTCACAAGAGTTTCAAACAGTGTATCTAAAAGGAGTGGAGATAATGGACAGCCTTGTCTGGTTCCTAATTTTGATGGGAATGCTTCTTGTTTTTCTCTACTTAGAATGATGTTGGTCAGGAGTTTGTTGTATATAGCTTTAATTATGTTGAGGTGTGTTCCCTCCTGTCCAATTCCCTCTTGAATTTTTAATGTGAATGTGTGTTGGATTTTGTCAAAGGCCCTTTTCTGCAACTACTGAGATGACAATGTGATTTTTTTCTTTAAATCCATTTATATGATTTATAACATTTATTGACACATATATTGAACAAGCCCTGCATCTCTGGAGTAAAGCTGACTCGATCATGGTGGATGATCTTTTGGATGTGTGTCTGTATGTGGTTTGTGAGTATTTTGTTGAGAATCTTTTTTTGTTGTTGTTGTGTCTTTACCTGGTTTTGGTATTAGAGCAATACTGGCTTCATAGAAGGAGCTTGGGAGTTCTCCCTCTGTTTCTACTTTTTGAATAATTTAAGCTGTACTGGTTGTAGATTTTTGAATGTCTGGTAGAATTTTGTGAATCCATCTTGGCCTGTGTTTTTTTTTTAATTGGGAGGTTTTATATTACTATATCAATTTCCTTGTTTGTTATGGGTCTGTTCAAGCTGTCTTTCTCTTTTTGGTTTAACTTTAGTGATTTCCCTGAATTTAGAAATTCATCCATTTCTTTTAGATTTTCAAATTTAATAGAGTATAGGTTTTTGAAGTATTCCCTTAAAATATTCTAAATTTTGGGGAGGAGTTTGTTGTGATGGTTCCACTTTCATCTTTGATTTTATTAATTTGAATTTGCTCTTTCTTTCTTTTGGCTAACTGGGCTAAGGGCCTGTTTACCTTATTTAGCTTTGCAAAGAACCAGCTCTTAGATTTTATTAATTCTTTGTGTTGTTTTCCTTGTGTCTATTTCATTAATTTTTCCTTTGATTATTGTTATTTCTTCTCTTCTACTAGGTTTGGGTTTGGTGTGTTCTTACCTTTCCAGAGTCTCGAGTTGTACTGTTAAGTCATTTACCTGTGCTCTTTCTGATTGTTTTTCTTTAAAATATTTTCTTTATTATTTTTATTTATTTTTTTTCACATTTTATTTTTTTAATTAAAAAAGCAATTTATTGAGAATTTCATACATACATATAACCATATAAGGTGTTTTGATCAAATCCATGCCCACTCCCTCCCCTCCAACTCCTCCCATATTGCCCCATCACTTTTTTTCTGATAATTTCATGTACCTTTTCTTCTTTTTCCTACTCTAACATTCCCCCCTCTGGAGAGGTATCCCTAAAATCTTTTAAGGATTATATGAGATTCTTTCTGACTTTTTAAATATACGGACTTAGAACTACTTTTTAAGGTGTCCCAGAGGTTTTGTGGTGTTGTATCATCATTTTCATTTAGTTCTAGGAATACTTTTATTTCTTTCTTAATTTTCTTCTTTGACCTCCTGATCATTCAGGAGTGTGTTGTTTAATCTCGACGAGTTTGTTCAATTACTATGACTTCTTTCGGTGTTGCTTTTAAGCTTTATTGCACTGAGGTATGATAGAATGCATGGAATTATTTCATTTTTTTGGTATTTGTTGAGGTTTGTTTTATGTCTCAGCATCAATTTTAGAGAAACTTGCATGGGCTGCTGAGTAGAAAGTGTACTCTTTGGTGCTTGAGTGGAATAATCTGTAGATGTCTGTTAGGTCCATTTTGATGTATTATGTCATTTAATTCAGATGTCTCTCTGTGTATTCTTTTGCCTGCTATTGGAGATAGTGGGGTATTGAAGTCACTTACTATTACTGTGTTGGGGTTACTCTGTATTTTATACTCCTGTAATACTGTTTTTATAAAATTCGGTGCACCAGAGTTTGGTGCATATATGTTCATGATTGTAATATCGTCTTGGTCATTTGTTCCTTTGATTGGAATGAAGCAACACTCTTTATCTCTTTTGATTAGTTTTAATTTGAAGTCTATTTTTTCAGATATTAAAATTGCAACACCTGATTACTTCTTAATGCCATTTGCTTGGAATATTTTTTCCATTCTTTCACCCTAAGGTAGTGTCTATCCTTGAAAATGAGATGGGTTTCTTTAAGACAACAAAACAATGGATTTTCTTTCTTAATCCATTCCAATGGCCTGTGCCTTTTGACTGGGGACTTGAGGCCATTGATATTTAGAGCTATTACTGAAAGATGTGTAATGGTTACTGCCATCTTGATTTGTTTGTGTTCTTGGTTCTATTTTGTGTTTCTATAATTATACCTTCTTTTTTTTTTCTTTTTGTAATCTCTTGAGTATACTCATTTCTATCCTCTATCTTTTGTATTGCTTCAAGTATTCTCTGTAGGGCTGAATTGGTAAACATGAATTCTTTTAGTCTTTTTGTGTTATGGAAAGATTTCCATCCCCCTTCAACTATGATAGATAATTTTGCTGGATAAAGTATTTGGGGTTGGCATCCACAGTCATTTAGAACGGGGAATACTTTGGTCCAGGCTCTTTTGGCTTTGCATTGAAAAGTCAGCTGTTATTCTGATGGGTTTTCCATTATACGTAACTTATTTTTCTCTACCAGCTTTTAGTACTTTCTCTTTGTTCTGTACATTTAATATTTTTACTATGATATGCTGTGGGGAATTTCTTTTCTGGTCATGTCTAATTGGTGTTTTATGTGCTTCTTGAATATGTATCAATATGTCTTTCCTTAATTTAGGGAAATTTTCTTGTACAATGCTTTTGAAGATCTGATCAATGTCATTGACCAGAGATTCTTTTCCTTCCTGTATGCCTAGGATGTATAGATTTGGTCTTTTTATGTTGTCCCACATTTCCTGTGTATTCCGTTCCTGTGCTCTTTACATAGTCTTTGCTTAAAGAGTTCAGATCTTCAACTTTGTCATCCAGTCTTGATATTCTGTTTTCAGTTTCATCCAATTGGCTTATTGAGTTTTTCACTTCCACATTCATTTAGGTTTGGGTTTTCTTCAGTATTTCTATCTCTTTTGTGAATTCACGTTTCAAGTCCTGCACTGTTTTTGATATTTCATTA
>NW_008352267.1:13540992-13549975 GCF_000622305.1 Nannospalax galili
CCTCTATGTAGGTAAGTGTACCCTGGGGAGGTCAGAAGAGGCTGTCAGATCTCCTGAGACTGGAGTTTTGGACAGTTGTTAGCTGCCATGTGGGTGCTGGGATCTGAACCTGGGTCTTCTGCAAGAACAACTAGTGTTCTTAACTGTTGAGCCATCTCTCCAGCCCCCATATTTGTATATTCTTGAGCTTCCATCACAGGTTTATGTCTATTCTCTTTGAGTTCTTTGTGTTTTTTTAAAATTCTTTGATCATGTTTCTAATTGTTCTCTTAAATTCTGTGTCATGGGGTTCCTCAGGGTAATTCTAATTGTAGTACACTTCTATAGGACTGGTGGGTTTTGGGGGGCATATTCTCTTGGTTTTTCATATTATTTGTGTTTTTTCATTGCCATTTGGGCATATCGATGTCTCTTGTTGGTTGTGTGTCTAATAGGAAATCCTAGTCTTCCTCTTTTTGAGTTTTGGCTCTGTCTATATTGTTGATGTAGCTGGGTTGATTATTGCTCAGGTATGACAAGTTAGTTGTTGTGTGCTTCAGGCTCTTGCAAGGTATTAGGCTGGTCTTGGTAGTAGGCAGAAAGGGTGGAAGACTGGTCTCAGGAATCCAAGGCAAGGTGAGGTTGGGAACAGCCTGTGGAGGGTTTATCAAACAAAGCTGGGCTGAAGACTGGTCTTAGGAGTCCAAAGGAAAGTGGAGTGGCAGTAGCCTGTGAAGAATCTAAAAACTAGAGTGAAAAATCAAGCTGATGTGAGTGCAGGGGATCAGGATGCAGTGGGCAGGTCTGGGCTAAGAGGGTAGTCAAGAGATTTGGGCCACAAAGAGCAAAAGTGGGTCTGTGCCAAAGGCTAGAAGGGGAACAGGGTGTGGGGTCTGGGAAATTGGAGTTGCCCAGGCTGTAGGGGAATCAAGGCTCAGTGGGTGATATCACAGACTTACCAGGGAAGAAGGCTGGTTTCAGGAATACAAAAGCAAGCTGGGGTTGGGGACAGCCTGTAAAGGGCCTAACAAACTAGCCTGAAAATTTGAGCTAGCTGGTCTAAGTACAGGTATCAGGATGTAGTGGGGCAGGTCTGAACTAAGAGGGTAGTCTAGAGCTCTGGGGGTCAAGAAACATAAGTGGTCCTGTGCCCAAGGCTAGAAAGGGAACAGGGTGTGGGGTTAGAAAATTGGAGTTTCTCAGGCTGTAGGGGAATCCCCAAACTGCAACTTTTGTCCCCGATGCCCCAGGAGACTGCTGAATGCTCCAAACCAGTTCTCTTTGCTCAAAATTTTGACTTATGATACAAATTAGCAAATGTTTCAAAGGAAAAGGCAGCAGCAATCCCTCTGCTAGAGATTACTGAGGTTCATAGCTTGATGCCCTAATTTCCAATGTGAGCATATTTGTAGATCAGCTTTTAAAAGACAATTAAGGTTAAGTAGTCAGAAAGATGAAGTTCTAAACCCATAGAGTTAGTGGTCTTATAAAAAGTGTCTCTCATTGTATTCCTGTGTATTTCCCCAAAGGATTCCATGTCAACATATCACAGAGATTCTTCTGTATCAGTGTTTATTGCTGTACTATTAACAATAGTTAAGTTAAGGAACCAACCTAGGTGTCCATCAGCTCTATAATGGACAGCAATCTTTAAAAAAATATTTTATTGAGCTTTTGTACATTTCATACAACAGTTCTTAATCAAATTTAGACCCTCTCCCGCACTCATGCCCCCCCCAACCTCCCACTGGACCTTAAGTATTTCACCATACATGTTAAGTCCTGTATAGTCAAGATGTCCCTCAATGAAAATTTATCCACTGGAGTCTAGTCAGCCTATGTAGATATTGTAAGTAAGGTATACTGTCCCTCACCCAGTAGCAATCAGTCTCTAATAGTTTCCAGTCTAGGGCTGGTCCACTATTCATTTCTCTCTGTCCACTCTGGGCCCTTGTCTGACTGAGTTGGCATGGGTTTGTGCTCAATGCCAACAGCACATGTGCAAGCTTCCAGTGGCTGAAAGCCTCTGCCTCCGAGTGTTCATGAACCACCCTTGGCTCTTACAATCTTTCTGCCCCCTTTTCCAAAATGGTCCCTGAACTGTGTGGGTGGGTGAGGTTTAATATAGGAGTCCTATTCAGGGACACACACTCTGCAGTCTCTTATTCTCTAAAACTTGGCCAGTTGTGATTGTCTATGTGCACCACATCCTGTTGTATAAGGATGCTTCACTGATAAGAGTTGAGGGATGTACCAGTATACTCTCCACCCCCTGTTCCATTATGTTCCTCTGTCCTCTGCAAATAGAGATAATTTGACCTTGTCTTTTCCAATTAGTACTCCTTTAATTTCCTTCTCTTGTCTTATTGCTATTGCAACAGTTTCAAGCACTGTATTGAAAAGGAGTGGAGATAGTAGATAGCCCTGCCTATTTTCTGATTTTAATGGGAATACTTCCAGCTTTTCCCCATTTAGGATGATGTTGGCTATGGGTTTGTTGTATATAGCCTTAATTATGTTGAGGCATGTTCTCTCCATACCAATTTCTTCTAGGGCTTTTAATATGAATGCATGTTGGATTTTGTCAAAGACCTTCTGCATCTATTAAAATGACCATTTGGTTTTTGTCTTTAAGTCAATTTATATGTTTTATTACATTTGCTAACTTATGTATATTGAGCCATCCCTGCATCTTTGGGATAAAGCCTACTTGTTCATGGAGGATGATCTTTTTGATGTGCGTCTGTATGTTGTTTGCAAGTATTTTGTTGAGTATCTTTGCACCTAGGTACATTAAGGATATGTGCCTATAGTTTTCTTTTTTGTTGTTGTACCTTTACCTGGTTTTGGCATTAGAATGATACTGCTTTCATAGAAGGAGTTTGGGAGTTTGCCCTCTGTTTCTTTTTGAATAATTTAAGCAGTATTAGTTGTAGATCTTCTTTGAATGTCTGGGAAAATTTTGCTGTGAATTCATCTGGGTCTTGGTTTTTTCTTTTTTTTTTAGTCAGAAAGTTCTGTGTTACTGTTTCAGTTTCCTTATTTGTTATAGGTCTGTTTAAGCTGTTGATCTCTTCTTGGTTTAACTTTGGTGGTGTTCATGATTTTAGAAGTTCATCCATTTCTTTTAAATTTTTAGAATTTAATGGAATATATATTCTTAAAGTATTCCCTTACAATGTTCTGGATTTTGTGTGTGTGTGTGTGTGTGTGTGTGTGTGTGTGTGTGTGTGTGTGTGTGTTGATATATTTCCCTTTCCCTTTTGTCTCTGATTTTCTTGATTTGGATTTGCTCTTTCTTTCTTTTGAAAGAAAGACCCTTAACTGAGCTAAGGGTCTGTCTGTCTTGTTTAACCTTTCAAAGAACCAGCTCTTGGATTCGTTGATGTTTTGTATTGTTTTCTTTGTTTCTACTTCATTAATTTTTACTCTGATTTTTGTTATTTCTTTTCTTCTACTAGGTTTGGGGTTGATTTTTTCTTGCCTTTCCAGAGTCTTGAGTTATACTGTTAAGTCAACTTAACAGTTGTGCTCTTTCTGATTTTTTAATGTAGGCCCTAAGAGCTATAAACTTCTCTTTTAGGACTGCTTTTAAGGTGCCCTGGCAGCTTTGTTGTGTTGTATTCTAATTTTGATTTAGTTCCAGGAGTACTTTTATTTCTTTCTTATTTATTCTTTGACCCATTCATTATTCAGGAGTGTGTTGTTTAATTTCCATGAGTTTGTGTAGTTATTAGAGTTTTTTTTTTCCTTTTTCTGTTGATTATAAGCTTTACTGCATGGTGGTCTGATTGAATGCATGGAATTATTTCAAAATTTTTTTTTGTATTTGTTGGGGTTTGTTTTGTGTCCTAGCATGTGATCTATTTTAGAGAAACTTGCATGGGCTGCTGAGTAGAAAATGTATTTTTGGTGCTTGGGTGGAATGTTCTGTAGATGTCTGCTAGGTCCATTTCATGCCAGATGTCATTTAATTCAAATGTCTCTCTGTTTAGTCTTCATCCAGTTGACCTGTCTATTGAAAATAGTAGGGTGTTGAAGTCACCTACTATTGCTGAGTTGGGGTTAAACTATGTTGTGTTTTATAGTCCTAGAGTACTGTTTTTATGAAATTGTGTGCTCCAAGTTTGGTGCATATAACTTCATGACTGTAACATTCTCTTGATCGATTGTTTCTTTGATTAAAATGAAGTGACCCTCTTTATCTTTTCTGATTAGTTTTAATTTCAAGTCTATTTTGTCAGATATTAGAATTGTGACACCTGCTTGCTTCTTAGAGACATTTTCCATCCATTCACCCCAAGGTAGTGTTGGACATTATATTTTTTTAATAAATATTTTATTGAGAATTTCATACATGCATATAAGGTGTTTTGATCAAATCCATGCCCACTCCCTCCCCTCCAACTCCTCCCATCAATCTTAAATAGAATTACCATAGAGAGTTTTTTTCCAAAAACCGGGTATGTCCATATTGAAAATGAGATACTTATCCATAAAGCAGGATGGCATTTATATAAACATGAGGGCTGCCAGCCCTGACTGTGACTCTGGCTGTGGACCTTGACTTGTCTCTCTCTTTTTTTTTCTGAGTGATTGAATTTGTTTTTGTATCCAATGGGGAGAGAAAAAAGAGTCATGCTTACAGAGAACTCTAATAGTTAATGATTTTAAGATTTCTACTTAAAATTTAAACACTGTTAAGAAAAAAATAAGAATCCAACAAAATGGAATGTTTTATTTTATACTTTTCTGTACATTTGCAAGATCACACTTAAGATAGGACTGAAAACACATATTTTGTTGCAATGATGACAAATACATTCCCAGAACTTTGTTTAACCTCTTGTTTACTTTGTTGTCTGTTGATAAAATATTAATACATATTGAGTACAATACCATAAAAAATCTTTAAAAATGCAACTTCTCTAACTATGTGAAAAACTGCTTCCATCCTAGCTGATTCAAGACCTCAAGAGTTGCTTAGTGTGGGCTTTTGAAATCTTTATTTGAAAGGTGTCATCTGAGGAACACGTTTCACTCATATACATCATGAAAGTGCTTTAGCATCTGCCATTGAATCTCCTACTTAAGCACGCACAGTGCCTTGGGTATCCTAAATATATTGAATGCTACAGGGTTGATTTTTGAGGGCTGTTTGTATTTTATAATTGTTTTGTCAATGTAGAATTTGAAATGCAATTTCATAAAATTTCAATATAAATATTAAAATCATTAACAGAGTTCAACTGCATAAATCTCAAATCTTTTCCATTTCTATTTCTTTTTATCAGATAAACAATTATTAAGTGTGTATGGGGGTACAATTTGATGTTTTGATCTATGCATGTTTTCTGGACAGAGCTAATTAAGCAAACATATCTATTGCCTCACTAACTTACCTTTTTGTGGTTAGGAGGATAAATATCCATTCTTTCAGCAACTTTGAAATGTATAATAAATACATAATGTATTGTGAACCAAGATCTCTGTGCGGTGATACAGAGTACTAGAACCTTTCGCTCCAGTATAACCCTTTGATTAACCCCTTTCCTTTCCCCATTCTTTCTACTCTTCCCCAGCCTCTGGTAAGGATGTTTCTAGATTACACATATGGGATCATATAGTATTTGTTTCTGTAAATGACTTATTTCATTTAGCGTAATTTCACCCCCTTCAAATTACTGTTTTTCTTCATTTTAAAGGCCAATAGCTTACCACTGTATATGCAAATACACTATACTTTATTCTTCTATTCATAGATATTTAGGTTGATTTCATATCTTGGCTATTGTGAATAATGCTGAAAACTGAATATACACCTTCAGAAGATTGAAATTGAATCATTTTCTTATAATATAAGCATAATCAATTCTAAATAGAATAACAACTTAGACAGAAGACCTGAAACTATGAAAGAAGGAAATCAAAACTTAGGGGGAAGGCTTCATGATAGACTGGGCCATATTTTATTTTATTTTTATATGACTCCAAAAGCACAGGAGCAAAAGAAAGCTAGAGAATCAAAATAGCAACACACTAAAAAGTTTCTACCAGTCTGGTATTTTAATTATTGTGTGTCATGTAGATAAATCTTGGGCAAAGACCAGTTGTTCTCAGATAAACCTTACCTAGACATATATTTCTTGATCTGCTATGTATAATTTGTCAGTAGGTTGTAGAAGTAATATGGTTCTCACACAATAATTAAAAATACCAGACTGGTGGAACTAACCTTCTTGGGTGTTTAACAGACATACTTTGAGGCCTATAATAATTTGGTCAGAGGGACATAAAGGACAGACTAATTCCAGGGGACTATGAGCATTTCTCAAAATGTTGTATCAAGGAGGCCGAGGAGACTCCACCAGATGGACTTGAAACAGTGTCCAGTCTATAAAGAAGAGGGTCAAGACAGAGGATTCACTTCCTCCATGCTTCCAAGTGAAGCCAACCATGGTCGAGTAGGGCCTTTGACTTATCTTCACATAGGTGGAACTGGCAAAAGAAAGGAGCCAGGGGCTCCTCCCAAGCCCATGTGACCCCTGAGGAACAGATCCTCAAACGACCTTAAGAGTAAAAATAAATCGGTTTATCTGGACCAATTTTATGGCCTTAAACACCCAAAAGGAATGTATAACCAAAGATTAAATAGCCAACATAACTTCATAAGAGTCCATATGCATAGCTAAAGGCTGCACAACAAGCAACAATGCCAGACAAGCGATACCTTCTTTTGAGCTGTTGGCCAGGGTGGCCAAAGGGATTCCCAGATGGTAACCCAGCACAGAACTGGGAAAATGAACAGCAGACCCCAATCTTATCCAAAGGAATATAGACAACTGATTACTGCTAGATGAGGAACAGCTGACCTTCCTAAAACAAAGACCTCTAGATAGGCTGACTAGGTTTACCAGAAGGGCAAGGGGAACGGCTGGGGTGGGGGTGGGGCGACAACACAGACAGTAGCAGGGATATCAGAGTGTAAGGGCTCTAGTGGGGGGAGGGAGGCTATGGGAGGGTGCTACCTGGGAAGTGGGTGTATAAATAAATTTTAAAAAAAGAAAAAAGAATTCTTCAAAGCATAAAACTTTGGTCCTTAATAATTAGTAGATGTGAAAAACATTACCATTGAAATCTACCTGATGACTTTATAACCACGCTCAGATGCCAAGGAGCTCAGAAAGTAACCGACTGTGACTGGTTATAATCAGGTATATAGAGATTAGAAATGCATGTGCACCTTAGTTTCAATTGTATTAAAAATGAATTTTTCTGTATGAAACAGTATTTTAATAATGAAATGGAGATCTTTTTAAAGTTTAAAACCTCATTTAATTTTATGTCTTATAGGGTTTAGGCAGAGTACAATATTGTATAACTATTAATTCAACTATATACTTAAACATTTACAGCCAATTTTGAAAGAGATGCATCTTAGCTCTGGAAATTGTTATTGAATATGTCAATGCTGTTGTAATGAAATTCTTCTTCTAATTATATGGTTATTAAATAAATAATTTAATAAAAAAGTTTCTATACAGCAAAGGAAACAGTAGAGTGAAGAGACAGCTCAGGGATTGGCAGAAAATATATGCAAATGGTACATCAGACATGGAACCAGCATCCAAAATACATGAGGAACTCAAAGAATTCAATAGAATAAAATAAGTAGCCCAAGTAAAAAAACCAGGCAAAACCAATAGAACTTTCAGAAACTAGTTTTCCAGATGGGATTGCCCTATGTAAAATCTGCTTATGTACAATCTTTTTGTTTGCCTATAAGGTAAATACTTCTAAAATTTAAAAGCATCATAATTATGCAAATATTTTAATGTTATTTCTGCACTGCTGTTTTTAAAATTCTTTTAGTATTTTACTAAGAATTCTGTTAACATTAAAAATTTAAATGTAAAAAAACAAGTTTTGCCACTGTGGGGGAGGGGGGACCAGGTTAAGTGTCTAAATAGACATTTATCAAAAGAAGAGATATGAAAGCTGGGTGTGGTGGCACATGCCTCTGATCACAGAGCTTGGGAAGTGGAGGAAGAAGAATTAAGAGTTCAAGGTCTTCCTTGGCTATATAGCAAGTATTAGCTAGCTTGTGCTATGTGAGGTCATGTCTGTAGAAAACAAAACAAACAAACAAAAACAAAAAACAACAAAAAAAGAAAAAAGGAGATATGAATGGCTAACAAGTAAAAGAAAAATGTACAGCACCTGTTAATCACCAGGAAAATGCAAATTAAAGCCAAAGTAAGACATCACTTCACTGTGTTACAGTGGTTATATTATTGACAGGATGAATATGTATTAGTGAGGATGCAGGAAAAGGGAACTCTGATAATACACTGCCAGTAGATATGTAAATTAGTAAAATTGTTTTGGAAATAGTGTGGTTGGTTCTCAAAACTCTAAAAATGAAGCTAGTCATTCCAGCATTTAGGGAAGGAGACAAGAAGATCAGGAGTTCAAGATTAGCCTCAGTTATATATTAAGTTTGAGGCCAGTATGTGATATATGAGACCCTGTCTCAATTCACTACCCCAAACAAAACAAAACAAAACAAATCAAACCAAACAAATAATGCCCTAAAAATAGAATGCCTGTATGAGGCAGAAATTCCACTTCTCAGTATATATCTGAAAGAATTCAAGGTGATTTGTTAGAGATATCCAATTCCTATGTCACTTCAGTATCATAAGTGATGGACAAGAAATGGAAGTAGCCTGAGGGTGCAGAAGCAGATGGGGGACAGAGAAAGAAAATGTGGGAGCTATACATAATGAAACACTATTCAGCATTTTAATTCATATTGGTTGTAATTATGAACTTGGTCATAATAAATACCCTCAAGTAAAAACATTGCTTAAGTAAAAAGGCTTTAAACTGAGAAAGCTTAATATTTTCCTGAAAAGAATAATTTTGATTTTTGTTTAATTTGAAATTAAATTACTTTTAAATAATTTTAGCAAAAACTTTGGTGTGATCTGATATATATGTA
>NW_008352267.1:13550034-13554871 GCF_000622305.1 Nannospalax galili
TATATATAAAATGTTCCAAAGTTACTTTATTGCATACTTGGCAAATGCCTTGCCTAGTAATTAAAGACCTAAGTGCTGTGCATTTAGAGCAGTAGGCTTGTTTTTTTTAAAAGTTGGAATATGTTCAAAGTAACTACAAAAGTTTTTGACAGGTTGACACATAAGAAGAGACAGAAAGATAAAACAAAAAGATGATATTCATGGATTACAAAAATCAGTTTATATTTTAAAATCGTATTTGAGAAGAAGAAGAAATATATAATAAAAGATTGACTTTTATTGGGGGAAAAGCCAAGCAATCATTTGAAATCATAAGCGTCTTCTTGACTCAGAAAACACATAATTTATGAATGACTTAGTGGTGGAGTAGGCGCCCTCGCTGTTTGGCTTGCCCCCAGGTGGTGATAAAAGCGTTGTGAAGTAGAAAAGACAAGCCAAAAAGACAGATGTAAGCAGGATGCTGAGATTCTTTCTGAGGGTTCTGACGGTAATTTTTGATTCTTTGGAGTAAGTTGACCCAAGTTATCTGATGATTTCCATACTTTTGCTCATATGAAAAAATATAGTGCTCTTTAAAAGTCTTACATCTGGGTGTTTTCCTGACTCTTCCTTCCTCTTCTTTTCCAGCACTGTTCCTCTGCCCAATTCTGCACACAGTCAGCTCAGGGCACTTATATTCTCAGCAACTGACCTTGACTTGCCAACCTTGTACTTTGATGATCTGTAGTAATTATAGCCACAGTAAAATAATAAGGGCAACTCATAAGCTACATTCAAAATTGTTTACTGTGGAATTATATTGCATTTTTAATTTTTTGCTTACAGACATGAAAAAGTATCCTGCCAAATAATTACACATCTAATTGTCATTCACAAATGAAGGCTAGGGTTTCAGATTCATTTATCAGATGCAAAGGGCTATTATTTGGCAAGAAATCATTTATGAACAGAATGATCTTATTTCTAATATGCAGTTTCAAAAATCGAACACCATTTTCTCTTGGACAAAACTTCTTAGGGAAAACAAGTGTTGTTTTTTGTTTTGTTTTGCTATTGAGATGGATGTCTCTCCTGCATCTTCTTTGTTCATTTATCTTTGCAGTGTGAGCACTGAAGCTGGAGCCTCATACTACCCAAGTTCCCTATCACTGAGCTATATGACCAATCTTCATAATATGTTTCAAATAGAGCAGATCTACAGATTTTTTGCTGTTAGTGATAAACCTAATATATAAATTATGACTTTAATATAATTTTACTTTACTTTTATTCAAAATTAAGCTTTATTTTAGAGCCATTTTAGATTTATGGAAAAATTATAAAGTACAAAAGAGTTCCATTCTCCATTTTTCCTAGTATTAATATCTTACATTAGTGTAATATATATATTACTATTAATGAACCAACTGTATTAGTCGGGGTTCTCTAAAGGAACAGAATTGATAAAAATCTATCCATCTATCTATCTATCTATCATCTATCTATCTATCATCTATCTATCATCTATCAATCAATCTATCTATCTATCATCTATCTATCTATCTATCTATCTATCTATCTATCTATCTATCTATCTATCATCTATCTATCTATGGTGATTTATTAGATTGGCTTACAAGATAGAGTCCGAGTTGTTTGACAATGGCTGTACCACACTGCAGAGGCTGAGAATCTGTCAGTTTCTCAGTGCATGAGGCTGGAGGTCTCAGCAATTCCAATCTGGTGCTGAAGGCCTGAAGGATTCCTAGAGATCTGCTAGTCTTCAGTCTACACTGGAATCTGAAGTTGTTTCTACTATTAGTCAAGGAATGCCACAGCAACAAGATGAACTCACTGGTGAGAGAGAAGGCAAGCAGGCAAAAAGCAAAAGCTCCTTTCTGCCATGGCCTTTCATACGGGCTGCCATCAGAAGATAATGCCCACATTTAGTGTGGGTCTTCTGGGTTCAGATAATCTGATCAATAAAGTCTCTCTCATTTCAGTTCACTCTGGATCCAGTTAAGCTCACAACCAAGATTGGTCATCACTCCAACAATGATGTTAGGGAGGTGGGTTAGTGAGTAAAGTACTTGCTGTGTAAGCACAAAGAAATTAGTTGGGATCCTTAGAACCCATTTAAAAACCAAGAGCAAGAGTAGTGGTGTCTGTGATCCCAGTGCTAGGGGACAGAGACAGGTGGATACTGGGGGCTTGCTGGCCAGCCCATTTTGTGATGTGGACCAGGCTGAACTTGAACTTATCCCACCCATTTTGTATCCAAAGACAAAGTGGAGTGCTAGAGGAAGACTTTGACCTTGACTTTTGGCCCTATGCATCTGCACCTGAACACACATATGCACAAATATACATACACTACACTTTACTACACACATACACACATTCATATATATACACAAAAATGGGCCAAGATTGGTGCTTAATTACTAACCAAAATTCATACTTTATTCAACTTTCCTTAGTTTTTACCCAATGGCCTCTTTCTGCTCCAGGATCTTATTCAGGATGTCACTGTCTTTTTGGTTGTCATAGTTCCTTAAACTCTTGGTTGTGACGGATAACCAAATTTACTTTCAATAATTGTTATGACATTGATAGTTTTAAAGAGTGAGGCATGGACCAGGGAGGAGAGCTAAACTATATTGTATGTATGTAAATTGCAAAAATTCAATAAAAAACAAAATTATTTTAGAAAAGTCCTTGTTGGTTATCTTGTAGAATGTGTTTCAGTTTGGGTTTGTCTGATGCTGTTCTCAGGATTAGGCTGGGGTAATTGGTGTTGAGAAGGAGGACCACAGACAATAGTGTGCCACTGCTATCACATCATGTCCAAGGTTCACACTATCAACTTGACTTCCCACTGTCAGTGTTCGCCCTGATTGCCTGCCTGAGGTGGTGCTCATACATTTTCTCCAGTGTAAAGCCGTTCTTTCCACACCCCTCATAATGCATACTTTGGAAGGAAGTCATTCTGCTAAGTCTGCATTAAAGGACCAGAGAGTTATACCTCATGTTCTTAGGTAGGAAGTATCTACAGGAATTAGTTTTAGTTCTTTTGAGATTATAATTAACAACATTTTAAGTAGATAGTCACTTCCCTATAAATCTAACATTTACTCTGGATAAAGAAGCATATCACTAGGATTTTAAGCCCTATTCATGTTGAAGAAAAAAATAGTACTTTATTGATAAATATTCCATCAACATTCCGAGAATGAAAATATGTTTTGCTGCCTATTTGAAAATGAAATGAAGTCAACAAAAGGTTGGATCAGTATTTGCTATCCTGATACTGTATTACTTACTATCTAAACTAAGCTAATGTGGATGATTGTAGAGTAAAAGAATCATCCTCAGGGTCTATATTTTCTGCTTAAATAGAAAGTTGAAGCAGAGCTACTATATATAAGCTTCAGGGTTTTAATTGTATAGCTCCACAGAGTGTCATTTATAATAAATGATAGTTCCTGAGTTTGAATATTGGGACCCTGAGCTGAAGACCTCAATAGAATGACTAGCAAGATGCTTTCTTCCCAAGAAAGACTGTAGGGGTATTTTCTTATATTAAGTACAGATACTTATTGCTTACCTAGAACAGCATAACTTCTGAGATTATTCTATATAACAAAGAGGAAAATTCTGTTATCACCACCACTATCTCCTTTTAACTGAGTATGTAATATCAGTTTGATCTGATGTTAACAAATTTGTATTTTTCTTATTTAATCTTCATAATACTTTTATGAGGAAACTGAAGCTGAGAAAGGTAACTAAATTGCTCAAAATAATAAAGCTGGTGATGTTTTGCTCAGATTCACAAACTAGACCTAACCCAGGTTGCTCTGTCCTGGGCACAGGGCTCATACATAACACATGTCACTTTGTGACATTGCTATGGTGCATTAAGGAATTTTATATTGAAGTTGTATAATGGACTTTCTGGCCACCGAGTACTTAGATGGTTATTTTGCCTGACACTTAAGTACTTATATATAGGAATCTTATGAAAAAGACAAACTTTTAGAAATCTGTTGTGGTTTGAATGTGAAATGTGCCCACTAGGCTCTTGTGTTTGAGTACTTGGTTCCCAGCTGCTGGTGCTGTTTGTGAAGGCTGTGAAACCTTCAAGAGGTGGAGCCTTGATGGAGGAAGTGGGGGTAGGACTTGAAGCTTTGTAAGTGGACCTTATTTCCTGTTTATTCTCTGCTTCCTGAATGTGGATATAACGGGACCTGCTCCTGCCACAATGCCTCCCTGCCTGATGTGGTGTTTTCCCTGCCATTATGGATTGCATTACTCTGGAACATAATCCCTTTCTCTTCTAGCCTGCCTTTTATCAGGGTATTTCATCACAGCAATGAGAAAGTAACTAAGATATCATATGACAAAGAAAAAAATGTTACTTGGAGGGAGAGATGGTTCAGCAGTTAAAAGCACTGGCTGATCTCACAGAGGACCCAGTTTTGATTCCCAGCAGCCACATGGTGGCTAGCAACTTTCTGTAAGTCCAGTTCCTAGGGGAATCTGATACCCTCTTCTGATCTCTGTGGGCATTTCATGACACGGGTGTACTTACATACATGCAGGCAATACACTCAAAAACATTTACCTTCAAATTTAAAAAAATCTTATTCCTATATTTTCAGGCCATAGTGGACAGTATAATTTTGAGTAGTCTTTTCCACTTTTCATCCGCGTATTTACTCTCTCTAGATGCTAATTGAAGGACGGTACTTTGGCTGACTTTAAATAGAGTATGAGAATGAAAAATATGGTTCATTTATACGACGGAGTTTTACTCATCAGTAAAGAAAGATGAAATCATGAAATTTGAAGGTAA
>NW_008352267.1:13554983-13557875 GCF_000622305.1 Nannospalax galili
GTATGTATCCAGACATAACTACAGGAACCAGGATAATGAAAAGGAACCAGGGAGGTAAAGGAAAAGAATCTGAAAGCAAAGAACAGTAGGAAACAGGCCTTAATAGGGAGATATGGATTAAAAATGAGGTTGTTTTAAGGGGAGGGGGAAGGGAGGGTTATACAAGGAACCTTGGGAATAAAGGGAAAGAAGGATCTCAAGAGAGGTGGGACCTTAGGAGAAGGGTATTATTAAGGGAATAATGGGAAAAACGGGGGCACTTTAAATGGGGAAACCATGGTGGACACTGGTTCAAGTCAATCTGGTGGGGTCTCCATGACCTCCTTGATCAAGAGGACAGGTGACTCACCGCAGTTACAGGACATTTTGAGAGATGCTCACAGTCCCCTGGAACTTAGTTGAATTAGGAAGGCAAGGAGCAAAAGCTGTCCTTTCTGTCCCCCTGACCAAATTAGTATAGGCCTCAAAGTATGGCTGTTAAACATCCAAGAAGGTTAGTTCCACCAGTCTGGTACTTTTAATTACCATGTGCCATGTAGATAAAGCTTGGGTAACCACCAAACAGTCTCACCTTGCCTAGGCATATATTATATTCCTTCAGCTAGGTGTATGTATAATTTGTCAGTAGGTTGTTCGATTAATACGGTTCCCTCTGGTTTTCTTTAAAACTAGCTAGGCATTATTTATCTCTTGCATTATCTAACCATGCCACACAAAGTTCAGTTAGGAACAAAACACAAATATATAGGCCACATAATGATATTTTATAACCTAAGACAAAAATACAAAAGACTTTGCATGATTTGTGTTTTTTCTTTACATACCATAAATCCCTATAACTTATTAAAATTAATGGCATTGCAGTACAAGATTAGAGGTTATTTATATTTATATTGCCTGTGAATGCCAACAAGATAACATATTAACAATAGAATTACAAATACAAAGTACAAATGCTGATTTTTCTAGTGAAATTTGTTGCTGCCTTTGGATTGTCTTTTTAAATTACAGTACTTGGTCTGTATTTCTATTCTATGGAAAGGACTCAAAACATTTTGCAAATATTGAATATCATTTTGGATATCAAGGACAACAAGTACATTAAGAAGTTATCCTACGGCAGCATTCACAAGCCCACTTGCATGTGAAACCTTGTGAGAGTTTATGCAGGCTCCTTATTTCATGTATAAGGGAATAAAAATGGCTGTATCCTTGTACTATAATTCCACAAAAGCTAACTCCTGTGGGAAAAATTAACAATAAGTAACTAGTGAAAAATCAGTATCTAAAATACATTCAGTTTAGTTTTAGTTTTCAGAGTTGAGCCTGAATATTAATTATTGGGACAAGCCTTAAAATAGCCACTCACTAATTATGAGACCATCTCATATATCCTATTTGTGTTGTATAACCACATGTAAATTAGGTTTTGCTGAGTCTCTTTTGTGGAGAGTCAGAGGTTAGTTCTCTGCTCAAACTCAAAGAATGTCATTAAATATTAGAGTCGGAGTTTGAATTCAGAATGCCATGATTCTAAAGTCTGGGCTTGTGAGAACTGTGGCAGGTGCATCTACAAATTCATAGTCATTAGGACCAACTCCCATAATTGTCACTAGAGTGGTATCTGGAGGAATATCAAACCCAGGAAATTCTATTGGCTTCCTCAAGGGGTGAAAAAGATTCTAAGCAGTCCACATTGACTTGAATTTGTCCAGTGGTCACTCATAATACAGTCTGTACATAAATCACATTGAAACTTGGAAGTCTTCAATATATAATTAATTTAAACAATTCCCAGAAATGATGTTTTGTGAAGACTTAAAAATAATGACTGAAAAACTCTGTTTAGGTTTCACATGAAGTAAGGTACTCGGGGGTCCTCATCTTCCTGCACGGTGAAGATGTCACTCAATTGTCTTCTTATTACTTGCACATTTCTGATAAGCATTTTGTAATTCTTTGTGTTGGGGGAGGGGAGGCATACAGGTGGAAGGCACAGGACAACCTTGGATGTCAGATGTAGTCCCTCAGGTACTGTCCACTTTTTATTTGATTCAGGGTCTCTCACTGACCTGGAACTTCCCAAGTAGGCTAGGCTAGGCTAGCCTAGCTGGTCAGCAAGTCAGGGGTTCTGTCTGTCTCTGCCTCCCTAGCACATGCCACCACATCCAGCCTTATTCTGTAATTTTTTATTGATAGTGTTGTTCTTCAATATGTCATGTATTTTTTTTTATCTCTGACTGCCTTAAAGATTTCCTCTTACCTTCTTTTTTTTTAATTATTTAATAACCACATGATTAGAAGCATTTCATTACAGCATTAACATATTCAATAACAATTTCCAGAGCAAAGATGCTTCTCTTTCAAAATTAGCTGTAAAATTTGAGGTTCACAGTTAAATTAATACAGTTATACAATATTGAACTCAGTATAACCCTTATAAGACATAAAATTGAATGAGGTTTTAACTTTTTTTTTTTAAATTACAACATAGAATAAGTAGATTTAATAAATGTTTATAGCATATTTCATCCAACAGCTGTGGAATATACATTCTTTTCAGCAGTCCAGGTAACTTTTTCTAAAATAAATCACATTTTTTAAATTCTTATTCTTTTATGAAGTTAGTTAAAAATTAATGAACAAGAAATTAAAGAGACTGCGCTGCAATTAAGTTAGAATATTCTAACTGGAAAACAATTACTGTGAAACTATTTACATTCTCATAGAATTATAAACATTTCTCAAGGAATACTTTACAGCACAACTTTTTTTTTTTCATACAGAAGAATTCATTCCAAAGCAATTGACATTGAGACGTTTTCACATGCATTTCTAATCTCTATATGCATGACTATCACTGGTCACAGTCGCCCACCTTCTGAGCTCCTC
>NW_008352267.1:13558565-13570005 GCF_000622305.1 Nannospalax galili
AACATCCAAGAAGGTTAGTTCCACCATTCTGGCATTTTTAATTACTGTGTGTCTTGCAGATAAATCTTGGGTAATGACCAGTTGGTCTCAAATAAACCTTATCTAGAGATATTTTTCTTGATCTCACCTCTAACCTTCTTTTTAAAATTGTTTTTATTTATGTGTATGAGTGTATTGCCTGCATGTATGTGAGTACTCCCATGTCATGCAATGCCGAGGAGGTCAGAAGAGGGCTTTGGATTCCCCTGGAACTGGAGTTAAGGATGGTTCATAGCCACCATGTGGGTGCTGGAATTGAACTCGGGTCCTCTGCAAGAGCAGTCAGTGCTCTTAACCTCCAAGCCATCTTTCTAGCACCTCCTCTTACCTTCTAATATGACATATTTAGATGTTTTTGTTTACTTGTCTAATTATCATTCCTGGTTCTCAGAGATTCTGTGGTCAGTGGTCTGATATATTTTATTTTTAAAATTTTTGGAAAATTCTTAGCTGTCATCTTTTCAGATATTATTTACTGTTCTTGTTCCTTTTTCCTTCCATCTGTGTTGCAGGTCCATCTTCTTTCCACGGTACGCTGCACTTAACAGGACTGTCTTATTGTGTTCCTGGAGATCTCATCTTCCCTTAGATTCCAGACTAGTTGGGTATTCTATAGCATCTACTGTGATGGAATTAAGGAAAATTTAGTTGTAGGTTATGTATTTTATAGGTTAGTGTGGGAAGGAATAATTTCTATACTTTTTATCTTTTAGATTAAAGCTCTTTGAGTGATTTTAAGAGTTTGTGGTAATGAAGACATTTTCCTTTGAGAGTGTTTAGTATAGGATCTACTAGATTCTGGTTATTTGTCATGAGGAAGAGGCTCATTTGGTTATTCTGACATGTTTTCCAGATATTTATAGGTGTTTCCTCAACAGCATTATCTACTGTACATCACCAAATGTAACAGCTAATACTAGTCAAAATTCAGTCTCAGATACTTTTCAATTGTGATCAAGAAAACATGATTGTTAGCTTCTAAAATCACTACATAATTTCTCCATAAAATATATTTGGGATAGGAGATTAATAAAGAAGGACAGCTTATGAATAGTTGAATTCCTCTACAGTATTTTCTTCCTTTTTTTTCTTGGTCTTTTTTGAGATAGGGTCTCCCTGCAGCCCCAGCAGTCATTGAACTCACAGAGATCCGCCTGCATCTGCCTCCCAAGTGCTAGGATTAAAGGCATGCGCCACCATGCTCGACCTCAGTATTTTATTCTTCATTTCCTTTTAATTCATCTGAAAAAATGCATTTATTATAATTTAACTGTTATGTAAAAGTGCATAAATATAAATTATGCATTTACAGTGCATAATGTCTCTGAATAAAGCAAAAATAGATTTTGTACTAAGTTTTTCAGAAGTCTGGAGTTTAGAGATTTGCTGATGTTGAAAACACTAAAAAAAAATGATTTTAGATAAGGAAGTTTTTAAATCCATGAAAGCTATAACTTATAAACTAATGCCATTAAGACCAAAAATTTCTATTTGTAAAGACAATGTCAAGGGACTGAGAAAAGTCACATATTTCAAGAAAAACTCCACAAAAATGTCTGATATAAGACTTATCCAAAATGTAAAAAGAGCTCATAAAACTCAGCAGTAATGTAAGAAAGAACTAGATTAAAATGTGAGCAAAGGACCTGGACTGGCACAGCACTACAGAAAACTAAGAGATGGGAAATAAGCCAGTGAAATGATGCTCAAAGTCATGTAACACTCGGGAAACAGTAAAGAGATGCAGTGAGGCATACACATCACAATAGCCCAAACCAACAGCGAAGCCATCCGGTACTGGAATGAATGGAGCAACAGGAGTACAGATTCCTTGCTTGCAGGGACATAATGGGAAGATAGCTGGTAGTTTACTACAAATTAAACATACCTAGACCATGCAATTCAGCCGTTCTTCCTGTTGATATTTGCCCAAATAAATTGAAAATTTGTATCCACATGAAAATTTGCACACAGACATTTATAGTAATTTTATTCATAATTGCCCCAATTTGGAAGGAAGCAAATGTCCTTCGGAAAGTAAATGGACAGAGAAACTCTGGTACAAGCAGACAGAGGGATACTATTCAATGCTAAAACTTGAAACAAAGCATTAAGTCACAAAAAGATAAGTGGGAACCTTAAATGTGATACATGCAATTATATATGTGTCCAGACCCATAGGATGATCAGCATCAAGAGTAAACCCTAATGTAAGCCGTAGCCTCTGGGTGCTAATGATGTGCCAGTGTAGGTTTGTCAGTTGTGACGAATGTGCTCCTTTGGTGTGGGATGTTGACAGTGGGGGAGGCAGCATATGTAGCTGTGAGGGCATGTCATGTGGGAACTCTGCATTTCCAATTTGGTTTTGTGGAGAGTCCAGAATTGCTCTAAAAAGTCTATTTAAAGAAAAAAAATCTGAAATATAACAAATACTGAAAATTCAAAACAAAATGAAAGAAAAAGCTGATATTCTCTTTTACTTGTAAATAATTGTCAAAGTATCTGAGTGTTGAGATTATAAAGGGCTGGGCTTAGAAGCAGCTGTATAAATTATTAACAGTAGCACAATATTCTTTTTCAATTCAAATGAAGAATATGATAATCAGGTTTTGGTTGAGGAAATAGAGGGAGGCGTGACAGTTTATTTACTTGCAAATATACTTTTGTGCCTAGAAATGAATAGAAAGGTGCTAGTCTGGTGGCTGAGGAATGACTGCTCATCTTCCATTAAAAAGGGATTTAAAATAAAGAAGCAAAGTCTTGGGTTATGGAGATGAAGTCACTGTGGATCTTCAACCATTAGCGGCACTGAGCAGGCCATTAGGAAGAAGTTCTGGAGCCAGAAGGCCCTATTCATCTTCTTCCTCCCCTCCCTTTCCCTGGAACAAATTCTTAAAGCATCACCTTACAGTTTCTCAGAAGAGATGGAAGCTTTCTCTGGGCCAGTTTCATTCTAAGTGATTCATTCACCCAGAGGCCTGGCTGAACGGACAAACACATGGACAGCCATCCCAATATAAGCATCAATTTTTTGAAAAATAGTTTAAAATACTTTTATAATGAAAACAAGGTTCTACATGATGCATCGAAAAAAAATTTATTTGACAGAATTCTGTTTCACAGTGTAGGAAGAATAAAATTGACTTCTTTGGAAAGAGATTGCCTTTACAAATTTGAAGTGCTCACACTCAAAGAACTCTAAGAGCAGGGGGCACAGGCTGCTAGATGAACCCAAATGATACATCACCACTCCCCTTGAAAAACTGAAACATATGTATCTTTGCTTGTGGGATGTTTGATAAAGGAGAGATAAAGCACCTTATGAAGCCAGTCTCAAAATAAAATTGGAAGTGAACTTTGCCTCAAATTTGTGAAATTAAAGGAAGTGAGCATTTCAAATTATGACATAATTTGTGACAAAACTTTTGGTTTATTTGAGTACCAAAATAATACTATATGTATTTTATATAACATATATCATGTAAACATACATTTACTCTAATTGTTCTCACTATGCTGTTATTGTGCTTCTTCATGCTAAATATGGATTCCTTTCCCAGGCAAGTTACTTCAGACATACCTTTAAACAGTCTCAGCTGCTTTTTCAAGAAAATAAAATGAAATAAAACAAAACACCAAAACTTGTTCTAGTCACAGAGAAAGCTAAGCAGCTCAGAAGTGTTTGGGCTCATATTCTGCTTATTGTAATCTCACTATTATTAGCCCATCATCAGCTCTCCCTCCTTTCAATAATACAATGGAAGTGGCTAAATCCTTAGAGCTGATTATATCACAAAGGGAATACACCAATCCCATCCTAGAATTAAATCTACAAAGGGCAGACAGGTGGGCCTCCTGCATCAATTTGACATCAGTTATTTGCTACATACATTGGTTCAGTCTGTGACCATTGCACAGAATTGTGAACATTCTAGCTGCAGTCTCAAGACCATGTTTTTAAAAATTAACACTTTTCAGTGGGCTTCAAGTACTCAGTACTCTAGTTCAATTCACAGCAACCAAGAGTACAGAGGGACACTGAAGGGAGCTGTAGGAACTGTACATTCTGAAAGGTACAGTTCTGAATCTGAAGATGTAGCACTGAGTGGATTCTTGGCAAAGTTCTGGAAGAACTGTCTGTAATCACTCAGGCTGATGTCTTTCCTCTATTCTTCTTAAGAATACTTTCCTTTCTGTTAATTCTCTTGCCTTTGGAAAACTGGATTCTATGTAGAATTGGAATTGCACTAAACAGTATCACTATTTTTACTTATATTTTCTTGTCTTATAAGCTTTCAAATAAAAATTCACCCAGGAAGTTTTTTTGTTTTGGAAACATAATACCTGAGGGGAATATTTTCTGATAATCCAACTTATATTAATGTACATTTGCATGCTCATATTAGGACACGATTTTAAGGTACTTTATTAGTGTCCATGGCAAGAATCTGATACTCTGACATGTTGTCAATCTGTCAATCTCACAACTCTCCAAGATACTACATTGATGTGCTTCAATTGTTTTCAGCTCTGGTGCTTCCTGGGAAAACCCCTTGTCAAACAGAATTATATATTCAAAGAGACTACATTCCAAACACTTTCTCCCAAGTAACACAATTTGATGGTGCCTGTGATGTGCCTGGCAGCTAAACATGAATCTTATTTCAATTGAACTGTGTTTCAGCCCCCGATTTAGGATGTTATATAGTTTGACTTTAACACAATCAGTTCAATTAGCCTAGTCTTAGTGGCCAGGACCTGCTGGGTATTGGGTGAGAGTTAAGCTAAATCATATTATTGCAATTATTTTGCGACCAGATAATTAGCCTTTTAGTTCGAGAAGAAGTTTAAATAGCCTAATTGTACGTTTGGATGTAAGTTATGCACATTCTTTGTATCTCTCATAAGCAAAGAAGTAAGACTTAAAGAATATATAAGGACAGTAAAAATTTTCACGATCTGAAAATCTTTTGAAAGCTTAGGTAACCCCAAGGCAAATTTATGTTCCATATCAAAAGGAGGGTCCTGATTGTGTCATTTAGATTGTCTTAGACTTTTACCATCACAGATCTTGAATACAAGGATGAATTGTGTTAAATGGACTGAAGATGTTAAATTCTTTGTGATTATGATGTGGAAGGCATCTTTGAAAATGAAAGACAAAGGTGCAGTGGCAGCAACCTCATACCAACAGCCTCTAGTGCAGTCTGTCTGCTATTTCCCAGAATTCCCTTACTTTGGTGTGTAAGGGATGGTCCTCAATTAGTTGTGCTATGCTTCCTCTTGCTTGGTAAGCATTTTTGGTCAAACAAGGAATGGCAGAGTTCCACAATTAGATCAAAAGATCAATCCTAATGTACCATTTTCTCCTCACCCTCCTGCTGTAATAAAGTGGCTGCAGTTCTCCAGGGGACAACTCAAAATCCTAGGACTGATATTTCTAAATTAGCTGACTCTCTGACCTTGCTGGTAATTGCGTTAGTTTATCAATGTTCAACACAATTTATTACTCTCCAGTATGTACCAAAGTGTTTATCTCTCAACACTAACAATATTAAAAAATCTAAACTATCTATTGCAGCACAAAGAGGCATCCTTTCATTAGGGAAAAACATAAATAAGTGGAAAACGTCACACAAGCTGACTGCACAGAAAAGGGGTGACTTGAAAGGGACAGAGGAAAGCTGCCTCCTGCTCTGATTTAGCAACATTATGTTACCAAAATCTGGAAGAAGAGAAATTAAGTTTTATTTCCATTTGTGTGTGTGACACGGGAATAAAGTGACATTTTCTTTGATGCTAAAGAGGTGGCTTTATTTAAAAAAAATGGCATCAATAAAGCCTTAACGAAACATTTGAAGGCAATATAACTGTGATAGCATCTCACTTTGAATTTAAGCATGGGGCACTCAAACTGGGAGAAAGGCATTAAGTCCGTGAGTCCTAATTTGGGATGCAGAAAAATCAACAGCCTTCACTCTCTTTATCTTGATTGTTTTTATTACATGTTATTTAAGTTTTGTGTTGAATTATGGTGGTGTACAAGCTGTGGCAGACCATTTCTATTAAATTAACTAACTGAAGTTTTGTAAGGTAAATGTGTGTTTTTCACCCATTGTGGGCAAGGCACATAGCATGAGCCATGTTGAGATCCTGTATGTGCAGTGTTTCTGATAAAGATCATTCCATCCAACTTTAAATAATGGGCCAACTTTTATCTAACTTCCCCCTTCCCTCTGGTGCTGGGCTGATCTCTGCTGTTTTCTCACAGATGATAGAGTAGCTAAGAAGTGGTTAGCACATATCCATCCACTCATCTGCCCACTTTCCCATTAAGCTGCCCACGTGATCTTTCTTCAGTCATGAAGAATGACCTTCACCCGACAGTGGTCCCGAGACAAAGCATTTGCTGTCTTCATCTTAAAATCTCAGGGCTTGAAATTGACACATACTGCTTATTTGTCATTATTTCACTTTTGTTAATCACACGGCTATAATCTTTCGAAGTCAGGAGTATTTTCTTTTCTTTCCTTTTTTTAATTTATCAGCGACTCATTTCAGTGCCAAAAATAAAATTTCTTCAGTAAGGGAATTAGTATCTCAATTTTCGATTCAATGTCGCTTTCTTTCTTTCTTTCTTTCTTTCTTTCTTTCTTTCTTTCTTTCTTTCTTTCTTTCTTTCTTTCTCTCTCTCTCTCTTTCTTCCTTCCTTCTTTCTTTCTTTATTTCTTTTTCTTTCTTTTCTTTCTTTCTTTCTTTCTTCTTTCTTTCTTCCTTTCTCTTCTTTCTTTCTTTCTATCTAAAACTCATTTTTGGAAAACGTTATTGCTTTAACTACTTAACAAAGTCAAGGAAATTCTTTTTGCTTTTTAGAAAACATTCTTAAAATTTTGCCTATTTTTATTTTATGTGTATGAGTGTTTTACTTGCATGTAAGTGCACCAGGGTTGTGCAATGCTGTGGATCCAATGCATTGGATCCCCTGGAGCTGGAGTTAAAGACAGTTGTTATCTACCATATAGATGCTGGGAACCAAACCTTGGTCCTCTTCAAGAGCAACCAGTACTCTTAAACACTGAACCATCAAACCAGACCCTCTTTTAGCTTTTTAAAACTCCCCAACTTCTCAGTCCCCCTCTCAGGGTCTCAGTGTTACTTAAGGTACATTAACATTGCCAACCCAAGTGAAGCAACCACATAGTCTGCCCACTTTCTGTACTGTTCAACTTAAATTACACATGTGAATGGCTATACTATAGGCTCAGATTAACCTTCGTTTTTAAAGAAATGTATTTATTATTATTGTTATTTTATTATTATTATTAATTATTATTATGTGTGTACCCTCAAGGGCACATGTGTGTAGAGGTTAAAAGTCAGCTTTGAGGGGCTGGTGCTGTCCTTCTACCTTGGATTCTGGAGATTGAACTTCTATTCTCATGCTTTCCAGGCAAGTGCCTTTATTCACAGAGCCATCTCTCTGACCCTTAGATTAAATGGGTCTTCAGCTCCATTAAGAACTACATTCTGTTCCATCCATTTTCACACTCACATTTCATTGTTTCATTAGAAAATATAATATATGGAGTGTTGTTCATTTTTTATAATCTTATGCAGATGCTTCATTTAGCCTCACATTATTTTATTTTCTTCTTGATTTTTAAAAATTTAATTCATTTTTAAGTGTGTGTGTGTGTGTATGTGTGTGTGTGTGTGTGTGTGTGTGTGTGTGTGTGTGTGTATGTTGGGGCATGAGTGTCATTGGACAAATGTCAGAGGATCAGAGGACACCTTGCCAGGGTCTGTTCTCTCTTCCTACCTTGTGGGTCCTAGGGATCAAATAGGTTTCATGTTGGTGGCAAATGCCTTTACTTGCTGTGTCATCTTGCCAGCCCCTCATTTTATTTTCAGCAAGTAATCACATTATTTTCATTTGGACGATACTGAAAGGGGCCTTAATTTTGAGCTATAAAATAATTGTTTTATGTAAAAACAGATTTTGTAAATATGAAGAACCTCTATCAGTCTATAACAAAAATACCTATAAGACTGATGAATTTATAAACAATAAAGATTTATTTTTTACAGGACTAGAGACTGGGAAGTCCAAGGTTAAGGAGCCATCAGATTCTGGGTCTGGTGAGGGTTCACTCCGCTTCATAAGGGTTTTTTCTCAGTCATCCTCACATGGCAGAAGTGGTGAATGAGCTCTTGTGGGTCTCAGAATGGTGCCAATCCTGCCCACAAGGGAGGAATCTCCATGACTAACACCTCCTAAAGTTCCCATCACTTAGTGCCACTGCTTTGAGGGTTAGGCTTCAGCTTATGTATTTTCAAGGGGCACATACACACACTCAGACCACAGCAACTGCCTATGGAAAAAGGGTGGTCAGCTATCATTGGCTGCCTGCTATATCCCACTAGACTCTTTTTTTGCCTATTTGCCAAAAAATTAAACAGCTATTTTGGATAGGCACTGTGCATAGTGCAGAGGATGGGAGGATAATATGGTGATAATTCCATGACATGAACAAACCCCTTTCTTAGAATGCCCTACTTAATAGAAAAGTGGTGAGTGCTGGGTTACAGGAACCCACAGGAGCAGTCCTTCCTAGTGATGAAGAGGCCATGGGAGTGGTGCAAAGATAAGGGAGGCTGTCTTCTAACTAGAACCCTCCTTTGCACTTCCCCCTCCCTGTTACCTCTCTCTTTCTCCTTCTAAGTTTCCCTTTTTATTTTGTTGATTTTAAAAGATATATGACATGAAAGTACAAAAGAAACTCTCCCTTGGAGCAAAGGAAAGTAATGGGAGTGGGGAGCGGACGCTAGAGAAGTGTGGGGTGTGCTCAGTGTGCCGTGTTTACTTGTAAAACATGTCCTCATGTAACACACTGCCATCTACAATGAATAGACACAAGGACAAGTTTAGCAATTTCTTAAAATTAGAAAAGTTTGAAATGTAAAGTGAAAAAAAGAAATGTAACAATTATAAGTCATAGTTAAAAAATATTGTTTCATGTTGTAATATGATTTTTAACTCTGATACACGTGTGCAAAACCCTCACTTTCATGGAGTAGTGTTAGTCGAGGACTGAGTTGTTATAAGCCTTTTTGCTATATTTCTTTCTTTTTCTTTTTTGGTCTTTGGAGACATGGTCTCCCTACAGTCCCAGCTGACCTGACCGAGAATTCACTATGGCAACCAGGCTAGTCTGGATCTCACAGAGATACACCTGCTTCTGCCTCCCGAGTGCTTGGATTAAAGGAGTGTGTCCCTATGCTTGGCCCCCTTTATCATCAAATTTTAAATCTATGATTATGAATGACAGCAACAAAATGCAAAAGTATCAATTTCATAGAACATGTAACAATACAGAGACATAAAAAGCAGCCGGGTGTGGTGGCACATGCCTTTAATCCCAGCACTTGGGAGGCAGAGGCAGGAGGATCTCTGTGAGTTCAAGGCCAGCCTGGTCTACAAAATGAGTTCCAGGCCAGCTGGGGCTACAGGGAGACCCTCTCTCAAAACGACCAAAAAAAAAAAAAAAAAAAAAAAGCAGAAGTTAGTAAGTTCCCTGTATGTATGCTAAACAGTATTTTTCTGAGGTAACTATAGAGAAGAGAGATTGTATTTTTTATTTTTCAAACAAAACAAAATAAAATAAAAGCAAACCATGATGTGGAGATTATTCTGTAATTTTCTTTTTGTCTCAAAATGTTGTGAGGCCATATTAAAGTAAGTGAAATCACAAAGAAACATCCTTAAACATGGTTGTGACTGCATGTTGACATTTTTATGTCTTTTTGTCATTTTCTTGTTTTCCTTCGATGTTCTTACAACATCAGATATTTTATACATGATGAATTCCCTTTCATGATTATATTTTTTCTCATCTCCCACTTTATTCTTGTGTTAACTATTAACATTGTTCTAGCTTTGGACACTCCTTACATTTGGCTTCATTCCCCCTCACAATTTCTTTTGCAGTGATCTTAGAGTATCAAGTTTTATGCATCCCAATGTATGTACTCAAAAACATAATAGGTTATTATAAATATCAGAAAATTGTAGTCACATATACAAAATAATATTACACAAGGAATGAATGAAATCAAATTTATCCCACTACTTTTTTTTTTGTTTTTTGTTTCTTTTTTGAGGCAGTGTTTCCTTGTAGCTCCAGTTGGCCTGGAACTCACTGTGTGTGGGGACCTAAAGGCCCCTCCTTGCATAGGTCGGAAAGGAAGTTACTGGGGGCGCGGCCTGACTTGCTTTGAAAGTCTGAATAATACTTCTGCACTGCTGAGGAGTGCATGATCAGTGCGTGACCATCCTTAATGTACACCCTGGGGGGGTGCGATTTCCAGGTGCCTTTATAAATTCTGTAACACCTGCAATAAATGAGTCCCTGCTTGACTAGACTCCCTGTTGTGTCTGAGTGTCCCCGGTACTGGGGGCGTGGGCGGCGTGGGCTGGTGAATGGCCTGCTTACTCATCCCCAATCATCACTGCGCTGGGGTCGATGGTTTGAACCCCCAGCAACTATGTAGACCAGGCTGGCCTTGAATTCACAGAGATCTGCCTGCCTGTGCCTCCAGAGTGCTGGGATTAAAGGCATGTGCCACCACACCCTTCCCAACTGTTTCAATGGGTAGGCAATTTGGTTGATTTTTGGAGGCTACAAAAAAGACTGCAACAAACATCTTTTTCCATATATCCTATATATTAGAGCTTCTGATTCTGAAGAATAAAATTGCTAGGTCCTAGCATAGTGTATCTTTGACTCTATAACAAGTGCCTGATTATATTGATACTGGAAATACTGACAAGAAACATAAGAGGAATGTCTTTCTGGTGCCTTTGAGGGGTGTTAATGATCTTTCTTCAAGCATAAGATATTTATTAATTCTTTGAGAATTTCATATATTTTGATCATATTCTCACCCCACTGCTCCCCTAACTCCTCCCAAATCCATCATACCTCCCACTCCATCCCGACTTCATGTCTGCTTTCATTTTACTTTTAATAATCTACCAAGTCTAATTTGTGCTGCTCATATGCTCATGGGTGTGGATCTGGAACATGGTCAACAGACTAGGGGCCAGACTCTTAAGGAAAACTGACTCTCCCTCCCCTAGAGGACAACTGCCAAAATTTCAGCTGGTGTGTGTGTGTGTGTGTGTGTGTGTGTGTGTGTGTGTGTGTCCTGAGCCCTTCCAACCTCCATGCTAGAATGCTGACTAACTTGATCTTATGCAGATCCCTGGTAGGCAACCACAGCTGTTGTGAGTTCATGATCCCAGCGGTCCTGTCCAGAAGACACGGTTTCTCTCGCTGGTCCTTCCCCACCTCTGGTTCTCTCTCTCTCTCTCTCTCTCTCTCTCTCTCTCTCTCTCTCT
>NW_008352267.1:13570049-13570739 GCF_000622305.1 Nannospalax galili
AATATTTTTATTTTATGTGTATGAGTGTATTGCCTCCATGTATGTGAGTGCACCTGTGTGTTGCAAAGCTGTGGAAGTCAGAAGAGGGCTTCGGATTCCCCTGGAACTGGAATTAAGGACAGTTTGTAGCCACCATGTGGGTGCTGGGAATTGAACCCAGGTCCTCTGCAAAAGCAATCAGTGCTCTTAACCACTGAGCATCTCTCCAGCCCCCTCCCCCCACCTCTGGCTCTTATAATCTTTTTGTTTTCTCTTTGGAGATGGTCCCTGAGCCTCAGGAGTATGTGTGATATTAATGTCCCATTTTGGCTGAGCACCCCACAATCACTTACTCTCTGCAGTTTAATCAGTTATGAGTTATGATCTTTTCAAGTTCTACCAGTCCAATGAGTAAAAAAGGCTTACCTTGTTCATTGTTTAAATTTGAACTTCTCAAATTAGTGAGCATATGCATTCTTTCATATGCTTATTTATTTACTTACTTTATAATATGTCTATTTATATTTCTTGCCTATTTTTTCTTTGAGCTACCTTTAACATTTTTTTTTTCCTGCAAAAATCATTTTGCAGGAGCCAGGTGTGGTGTGGCCTATGCCTTTAATCCCAGCACTCGGGAAGTAGAGGCAGACAGATCTCTGGAAGTTTAAGGCCAGCCTGGTCTACATAGTGAGTTCCAGGCCAGCTGGGGCT
>NW_008352267.1:13570901-13578600 GCF_000622305.1 Nannospalax galili
GGCTGGTTGGGTAGTCAGGAATCTGTTCAAGGTTTTGAGCACTGGAAGAATCGGGACATGGACGCAGGCACTGGAGAAAGAAAGATCAGATGACGTAGAAACAAGACATTAAGTGGCACTAAAGATGAGAACATAGAACATGCACTGCTCCAGCCACTGTGTCACTGCCCTCCTGCAAGGCCCTGCTCCCTTGGGCTCTGAGTCCCACAGCTGCATGCAATTGACCAGACACAGCTATCAAGGCCCAGCAAGTCCCTCTAAACTTTCTAGTCCTGTATGGTCTGAGATCTCCAATTTCCAACTCAGTGAATTAGAAAACTTGTTCACCATCCAGAGATCAGAAAGCATATTGTGTAAATATCTCACAGACACAGGCTCAGTCCCACCTCTGATACTTGCTACCATGTCACCTTGAGCCTGTACAATGCTGACTAGTTCAGCGCCAGGGGTGCTGGGAAAATGAGTTTTCTGTGTTCTACTATGTGAATGTGGGACTAAGAATGCAGTAAGCTATCAAATGATAGGGTGAATATTCAAAACAGTTCCAGAGACATAGTAGCGGATGCCAGCTGCATCTTCTCTCTGTCTAATGAGCAGCAAGTGTTTTCTTCTAGGGCATATTTTGGCTTTGCTTATAATATCCTCATTAATAGAATTTAAAAAATAACATTTTGCTATTTTTTTCTGACTTTCTAATTTGATTAAGAAGTTCTCTACCATTCCAAGATTATATAACTAATTTTGTTATAGGACGGAGTTAGCAAAAAAAAAAAAAAAAAAAAAAAAAAAAAGTAACAGTGCTGGGGCACTGAGGAGATGGCTCAGTAATTAGAGCACTTGCCCCTCAAGCATGAAGTCCTAAGTTCAAATGCTCAGAACCCACATAAACCCAGGTTTGGTCCCAGTGCTCCTATAGCAAAGTGGGAAATAGAGGCAGGAGAATCTCCAGAAGCTCATAGGCCAGCCTGGTATGTGCATCAGCAAACAATCAACAACCAATCATTATACAGACAAGTGATACAGTCATATAACTTGGCAATCAACTTTGTAATTTTAAAATTAGTCACCTCCCTAGCCATAACAAGTATAGTAAGAAAGCTGAAATCAGCAGTTACCGGGTGGTCATACAATAACAAGATAACAGGGTGGTCTTATGCTCTGTGTCAAGGTGACCCAAGATAGCAAGTGGATTACAGAAGCGAAAACAAGCTGGTTAGCCAGGTGTAAAATGTCTGGAATTACCACATTCCATGGTTCATGGCTAGGACAATTTCCCAAGACCCAAGGTTGTCCCCCATTTTCCTTTTGGTGTGGAACAAAGTTGCTGCTAAAATGACTCTGAACAAAATGGAGTAACTTAGGTAAGTTTTCTGAGCCAGTTCAATTTCATAAGTTTTCTTTACTTTTAAAATTTACTTTTGCACTTGGATCTTTAATTCATATGCATTTTTTTGTATATGATGTAAATCAGATTGTGAGCTGTTTTCCAAATGAACACCAATACCAAAAGTACTCTTTCCTTCCACTGAATGGAAATAGAATCCACTAACTTCTCATACAAACTTGGATTATTTCTCCCCTCTTCCTTTCCTTTCTTTCTCTTGTGCAAATCTATGCTGTATTTAATGACATTTATTTAACCTAAGATACTCTTTCCTTCAGTAATATCTACATCAAGGAATATTCCTATAATCCCTGCTTAAACCAGAAAGCTGGGGTTCTCTTGACTCCTCCACTTTCCCCCCACCCCAATTCCCATTTTATAAAACATTCCCGAGGCAGTCCATAATGCTCCATCTCCATGGACACATCTCTAGTTTTAGAAAGCATGGACAAGACCTTCCTTTTAGTAATGAGTCATTTTTCTGAAAATGTCAAACTGATGGTCCTCAGCATATATATATATATATATATTTTTTGGCTCAGCCTTCTTTGTTCTCCAGTCACAGCAAATTTCCTTTAGTGCCACAAAAACATTGTGCTCTTTATTTTATGGCTTCGTATACTGGAATCCTGACTGGAATACTTACTCATGTTTGTTGAAGATCTTAACAAGTCTCTACTTAAGAAAAGTACTATGAGCAACTTATCAATGAAAGCAACGAGAGCGGAAGCAGTTACCATATATCACCTAGTGTGAAGCATTTCGCTAAACATTTAACTCCATCATCACATTGCACCATCATGACAGCCACGCAAAGGGAGCTGTTGTTTATTGTTTATCATATGTGGAGGCTCGGAGAGCTGAAATAATCTTCCCAAGGTCACAGAGCCTGTATGTGGAGTTAGGGTTTCGATCCTCACATTTCTCATTTTGTTCCCTTTAGATATCATCAGTGCCAGAAAACACTCCTGCAAAGTGTTCTTTTTCCTTTGTATTCATCTATTAGCATACACAGCCTGTATATTTTTGTTTTTTGTTTTGATACAGTGTCTTCCTGTAGCCCCTGCTGTCCTGGAACTCACTATGTAGACTAGGCTGGCCTCAGTCTTAGAGAGATCTGCCTGCCTCTGCCTCCCAAGTGCTGGGATTAAAGGTGTGCACCATTATGCCTGGCACACAACCTATATTTTAGCAGCACAGCGCAGTGTAATCACTTGCTCCATTCCTTCTGTTTCCAACTAGCTTATAACCGTCCATTAAAATCATGGCTCATTTGTTCTTGTATTTCTAGCATCAAGCACAATGCCTGGCATATAGTAAGCACTTACCAAATGTTTGTATATATAACTACCATGGTCTAAAGGCTTGTGTCCCTGCAAAAATCACATGCTGAAATCCTAAACCTCAAGGTGGTGCTATCAAGAGTTGGAATTTTGGGAAGTGATATCATCTTATCATCAGAACAGATTGCTATTGATGTTTTTATAAAAGAGATGAGAGAGAGACTCTTCTATGTAAAGACACAGTAACAAAACCATCAACTATGAGTCAGAAAATGGAATCTTATCAGACCTCAAATCTGGTAGGAACTTTATCTTGGACTGCCAGCCTCCAGAACTGTGAGAAAGAAATTTCTGTGACTTGTAAGCCACCCAGTCTATCTACTTGGCTATTATAGCCTGAACAGGCTAAGACAATAACCCAGATATCCTGGGCTATTCGTGTGCCACAGTCATTTGTGTCCTTCGTAGGTCCAGCACTCTTCCTGTCCTTCTAGCATGAGCCCTTTGTTTGTAATCCCTTATCTCCTGCAACTGCTCTGCACCTGGCATCTTGATAACTCTGTCTCCCATCAACTGATAGTTTCTCTCCTTTACTGATGATTTCACGAACATGTTAGGTTTATAAAAATCATGAGGACTTACAGGGAGAGGACATGTAACTTACCACAGCCTTTCTTTCTTTTGGCTTCTGTACTCTGCCGTTTTGAATTCCCAAAGCGTGTCTCTCTCTTTTACACTCAGTATCCAGGTAGACGTGTCTTTTTATGACTTTCTGGAATCCTGGTAATAAACACTTTACCATTACATTTCAGTTGAGTGAATGGATGGATGGATGGATGGATGGATGGGTGGGTGGGTGGATGGATAAATATGTAAATGAATAAGTTCCAGGCTGAAGATTTTCTTTTTTAGTGTTTTTCTTTTAAATTGAGGTTGTTATTTGTTTTGTTTTCAGACAAGGTCTCATTGGCCCAAAATGGCCTGGAACATACTATGATCACTGAGGATGACCTTGAGCTTTTGATCCTCTTGCTTCTACCAAACAAGTGCTGGGATTACAGGTGTGCATCACCATACCTGGTGTGGAGGGGGTGTGGGGATTGAACTTAGGGCTTCGTGCTAGACAAGCACTCTAACAGCTGAGCTCCATCCCTGGCCCCAGGCTGAAGAGTTGAGCTTATATCTACCTTTTACGATTTTACCTCACCCTGTACATTTTTCTTTAAATTTGACTCATTGAATACACAGATATACCACATCTGCTAAAAAGTATTTATAGCTTAATGGTTAATTCTACTTAAATATCTTTTAGTTATCAAATTATGAGAGTATTATTTTCAGAGTGTGTTCATGCAATTTGTGTTCTGAAACTGAGGGAAGATGTCCTATGCTTGTTTATATCTCTTGTATGATTTAGCAAAATGCCCTGTGCAGAATACACACTCAATAGAGAGTTGATTGACTGAATAATTATTCTACCTATAAACAGTTCTGTAGTCCATTACCTGATGAGTGTCCATTTCAGTATGACTGTGACTATGACCTTCCTGTAGTTCATTAGCGAATGAAAAGTATGCTCATTTCCATGGAAGGAAATGAGAATATAAAAAACGTGGTTCTATTTGTAGTGCCATTACTGTCTTACCATTTGATTAAGAACAAATTCTTAACATTTTAATGCAACCAGTTACCTATGGCTCTGATCTCAAGGGCTACTGCAATACTAAAAATCCTGGGAAGGATATGATAATACTGCCTCATTTGAAGGGATAAAAACAGGGCTCAAATGAGAGAACTCAATGACCAGAACCAGTCAGCAGTAGAGGAAGGGCGATGTCCAGAAACAGAGAAAGAAGCAAACAAGAGATCTCACAATCATTTTGTAATCATAACAGTTCCTTGGAAAGTAACATTTCAATGATAAAGATCTCAAAGATGAGAAACTTTAAGTAATTTGAGGCAAGTCATGGAACTGAGAAGAGGCAGTCATTGAAGTTCTAAGGCCAAGCCTCCTTCCCTGCTTCCCACTTACACCTTCATCTCACTACTCAGCATCAACTCCTCTCACTTCCTACATGCTTGTAAGATGTAAGATGTAGTAGGATGTCAAAAGCCTCCCCATTCCTCAGTCCTTCGGAAGAAGGAAAACAGAATAAAATAAAGGAGTGATAATGAAAGGAAGAAAGCTGTTTACACAATCGGAGCACATTCCTGGCAGTCCTCCTTTGATGCCCTTTACTGACCCCTTCTCCAAGCCAGGCAGGGGCTAGATCCTAGGGGCTGTAAAGAAGAGAAGAACAAAGCTCTGCTTTTAACATTCAGAGTGGTGAAAGGTGGAAAAACTCTCAGGTGGACAAGGGTGAGCATAACATTCCAGGGAGAGGGGAAAGCAAGCACAAAGGCAGAACTCCTGCACATGTGGGGCACTGTTTTAGCCTGAGGGCCCAACAGTTACTGCAGAAGTGGAAGCACAGAAATGTAGAGAGGGGAGTGTCTTGTTTGGTTTCTGGTGCTGTGATTAAACACTGTAATCAAAAGCAACTTAGGAGAAAAGGGTTTATTTCATAGCACACGTACAGGTAACAGTTCATCACTGAGGGAAGTCAGGGTGGTCCCTTAAGGCAGGAACCTAGAGGCAGGAACAAGCAGAGGCCATTGAGGAATGCTGGTTACTGACTTGCTTCCACTGACTTAATGGGCTACCTTTCTTTTTAAAAAATTATTATTTATTTATTTAAAAATTTTATGGGTATGAATATTTTGCTTGCATATATTTAAGTGTATCATGTGTGTGCAGTGCTTACAGAGGTCAGAAGAGGTTATGGAATCCTCTGAAACTGGAGTTAGGAATGGTTGTTAGCCTCCATGTGAGTGCTTGGAACTAAACCCCAGTCCTCTGCAAGAGCATTCAGTGCTCTTAACCGCTGACCAATCTGTCCAATCCCAGCTACCTTTCTTATACAGCCCAGGCCCACCAGTCCAGGAATGGCACTGCCCGCTGGTGGGCTGGGTCCTCCTACATCAATTAGCAATCAAGAAACGCCCCACAGACATGCCCACAGGTGATTCTAATTTGTGGCAAGAGGATTAAAAACTAACCAGCACAGGGCATATTGGTCAATCCCAGGAGACTCTTGAGCCCAGGAGATTGGCTTATTCAGGTGTTGCCTACAGCAAGGGAGAAGCAACAAAGAAATTTAAGCTGGAGATTCCTGCTGTCAGATTTGGGCTGTAGAAACCAATGAAGATATTGGAAAGGAAATGGCTCAGGCATACATAATAGGAGTGGGAGAAGGCTTGGAGAGTCTTGGCGATTGCTGTGAACTTGTGCAGAAGTCACTACTCTCTTGGTAGATGAGTGGGAAATTCTCTTTTATTGGTGCTGCTCAACGAGTTGGAGTCACATGGAAACTGTTCCTTTGGTATTTTAAAGTTACCACCTAGTAGCAATCCAGTTGCTCTTTCTTCTAATTTAGAACACACCCAGAGATTTAATGGGCATGTTTGTGCAGAGGTAAGGGGCCTTTTCCTTACTTGCTTCCACTGATTTTTAAATCCTTTCTTATCCATTTACAGTTTATATCATAACCTGCCTATGTTTGCTCCTGTTGTTTCCTCATCATCCGATCCTTATCTGGTCCTAAGTCTCTCTAGTATGTCTTTTTCTTCCCTTAAGGAAAGTGTATACATTTTTTGGTTTCAAACACTCATCACCTTTTGTAAATATTAAGGCACCGATTCAATTTAATTTAAAATATAATGTTTCCTATTTCTTTTTCTGTCAATAAATTACCTTTGCCATCTTTTAAAAAGCTGTATTGTCTCTCATAATTTTCTCTCTGCTCTTCTTGTTTCGTTTTGTTGATCCCCAGAGGCTGCAAGAATATATATTGATATAATGAACAACGTGAAAATGAAAGAAAAGACAAGAAGAATTTAAGGTCACATTCATATTCTTTGGTGTTTACCAGTGATCTATTTGAAAATAAGACATATATTTCAGTCCTGATGAATCAAATATTTAAGAAACATTTCAAAAGTAGAGAAATATACACGGAAAAAGTCACTACTGACCCTGAGAGGCCTCCTTGAAAGATTTGAGCTGTGGATGATTTAACTTCAATTTTAGCTGTTTCTTCCACCAAAGGTTATCGCAGTGAGCATTGCTCATGAGGATTCTGGGAGTATAATCGGGGGTCAGAGATCAAAAAACACAAGATATAATATTAGATAAAATATTAGCAGCCCTGGAAATATTCACAAAGTCGTACATTATGTTTGAGCTACTGTATTCCATGTAGGAAAATAAAATTGGGAAATTGCATGAGCCAATTTCTTTTTTATTACAGAAATTAAGGGTCTAATTTAGAATTGTGAGTTTATATAAATAGCCATTAATACAATTTTATTAGTTCAGGTACTCAGAGTATGAACATATAACTAGAGCGGCATTTTTATAGAGTCTGCTCTCGTAGTTGGTAATGCTGCATGTATGGGAATAGATATACATGAGGTTTTTAAAACTTACAGAACTGCAGAGATGCTGTGAGCAGTCCTTCAAGTTCACATTACATGTTCACGAGAGTGACTTAATAGACACACGTTCCTCTTTCTCTCTGCTAACCACAGACTGGTGGGTGGGTGAGGTTACTAATAGAACTAAGGAAGATGATGGTAATGACTATCAGGCTTTTTATATATCTTGCAAGTATTTTGATATTTTCTACCAAATGTTCTATGCCACTTAAACTTTCTACCCTTGTAATTTAAGTATTAGTCTCATTTTACAGCTGAGGAAATAGACTCACAGGAAGAAGAAACTTGCTCAAACTTACATAGCATATAGTAGATGCATTAGAACCAGAAATGAAAGTTAGCTTTGGATTAGACAAAAAGATGTGCCGAGAGCAATCAGCAGTAGAGGGTAACTAAGACAGTAGTTTTCCTCCTCCTCCTCCTCCTCCTCCTCCTCCTCCTCTTCCTTCTTCTTCTTCTTTTTGTCTTTTTGAGACAGTGTCTCTCTGTATCCCCT
>NW_008352267.1:13578612-13589766 GCF_000622305.1 Nannospalax galili
CTCCTCCTCCTCTTTTTCCTTCTCTTCTTCATCCACTGGTTGTGTTCATAAAGAATTCTAGTGATAATTTTGCATAGTTTTTTTTTTTTAATTTTTGGCTTTGTTTTATTTATGTTTTGAGGCAGTGTCTCATATACCCCAGGCTGGCCTCAAACTCTCTATGTAGTCAAGCATGACCCTGAAATCTTGATATGTCTGCCTTTACCTCCCAAGTGCTGGGATAACAGGTATGTGCCACCACACTCAGCTAATTGCATACATTCTTTATGTTTTGATCTGGGAGGAAACTTACTGACTTTATGGATAACTAAATCTTGGAAAAAAGGTAACAACCTTTATTTTCCTTTAACACCTCCTTTGAGCTTGCTTGAGAATAGGTGCCTCTGTTGGCTAACCATTATTGACCATCAATCTGAATTGTTGAATGATTTTTTTCTTCATTTGAACTTTATGTTTGCATTATAAATAGTGTATGTAATATATCTTCCAGTAAGTGTAAAGCATAAATGTGATTTAAAATAGGAACATTCATACACCACCAACCCAGATGAATATTGATATGCTGAAGCCACTGTTCTTCCTGAAACCTCTCTCTGTTCCTCTCTCTCTCTCTTTCTCTACTCTCTCTTCCACTTTCTCTCCCTCCTTCCTATATATACCAATTACCCTAAGTTTTATGCTTAAAACTTCTTCACTTCTTGTTTTTCTTCAATGTTTTATCATCTGTGAAATTATTTATCTGCATTTACTTGATCATTTTCTTTATTTCTTTCTTTCAGGTTGTGCAAGGGATTGAATCCAGGGCATGCCCTCTGCCACTGAGCTGCATCCACAGACTTTATCATTTTATTTTGGGGTTCTGCACTGATGCCAAATAGATAGTATACATTTGGTCACTTAAAATCAGCATGGGACTTTGAATTTCCCGAGACTCATCAGTTTAATGATAAGATTTCTGAAGTTTTCATCCAGATCAGGAGTAAATCCTGTAGCATGTTTTCAAGGACTATTCAGGAGACAGAATTATGTTCCATTATGATCAACTCCTACAAGTCCTGATTGTTCAACATGTACCTGCATCTACTATATATTTGCTGAGGAACTATGGAGTGTTGAATCTAGGCTGCGCTGAAAGGATCAAAAAGATGGGGAAGCACTGCTTCTGCTCTATAGAGGCCTACTGTGGGATGTAGGTCAAGACAGCACAACTGTCAGTAAGAGGCAGTGGGCTGCCCAAATCTCTCCTCAGCCCCTAGAAGAAGCCTGAAAAGTTCACTTATGGGAAATCTGGATTAAATGACACGGAGAGGGTAAGTTTAGGGAGAAGGCTTAGGTGGTCTTCTGTGCCTCCCACACGTGAAGGAAATAAACCAATGAAAAGTAAACTTTTTCATTATCAAACAAGTCAGGTAGTTGTAGCTGTGCCTTGGGCTAATGACTGGACAATCTCAGTAGAACTGTTGACAGAATGTCAATCCGACTTATCATTTTTTCCAGAAATTATGTATTTTCAGTAAGCATGATCCTTTCTAAACATGTTCATGTTTTAATTTCAAAAGTAGGAATACTAATAGAGGGGCTGGACAGTTGGCTCATGGATTAAGAGCACTGGTTGCTCTTGCAGAGGACTGGGGTTTGATTCCCAACACCCACAAAACAGCTAACAACTGTCTGTAATGCCAGTTCCAAAGGAATCTGACACCTTCTTCTGACCTCTGTGGGCACTGCACAGTATGGGTGCACTTACATACATGCAGGCAATACATTCATACACATAAAATAAATAATAAAATATTTAAAAAATACTAATAGAATTAAATGGAAAACAGTACTAGTTTAACAGGTTAGTATGGAAAAAGAAAGGAGAAAAAAATGCAGATTCTGGCTCCACAGTACTCACAGTGGGATACATAGATATTAATAAAAAATTATACAAATATCAGCTATGATAAGTGGTAAGCAGAAGAGGGCACGGTGTTCTAAGACTCCAGTGCAGCCTGGACCCTCATTAACACGGTCAGGGTGAGTTGAAGCAAGCTATCATTTCATTGACAGAGATTAGCATAGCACCTTCTGTTAAAGACAGGAGGGAGAGAGAAGGAGATGGTTAGAGACTTCCCTTCTAAAAGTGTTATTTTTCTTCTCTGAGAAAAATAGACATTAATATAAACAGAATTAAACTTGCATTAATTTCCATGGGGAAAGTCTTACTTTCATTGATCTGGGAAATGTGAAAATCCAGACTTTGTGCTTTTGTAACTTCAATGCTTTTAATTTTTGTTGAATAAGCCCTTTGTTATGCTCTAGGCTTTAAGAGAGCAGGAATTAAATCTTGGATTTAATTTCTTTTTAATGAACATGACAAAAGAAAACTTTCTCAGGATCTAGCAGCAACCTCTGCCTCCTGAGGCAGGAGAGAGATGACTCAGGAAACAGGAGGATGGCAAGTCAGGGTGAAGATGCTGTGCCACAACAGAATCACACAGAGTGCAGGTGACCAGGAGCAGCGGTTGGCAGTAAATGAAAGGGAAAGGGAGACGCAGACCTTTGGGAAGAGAACAGAGCACAGAAACACCCAAGGTATCACAGGGGATGTAAATGACCCAGGGTAGATCCTACTCAGTACTGGGATCTTTGTTTCTCTGTTATTTATTCCAAAGCTTAGCAGAGTTGGTGCACTGAACAAAAAAGTGCATGGAAACATGCCTACGAGATGAATGATGAAATGACTTTCAAGTAGCTTGAAACCAAGACGAGAGAGAGAGAGAGAGAGAGAGAGAGAGAGAGAGAGAGAGTTGGTAGAAAGCAGGCACTTCAGAATGACCAAAGTTACCAAGTAGGAGGGTGGATACAGTGGTTGTCCTATCCAACTTGTCCATCAGTTTCCTAGCAGTCTGCACATTGTCAAAGTTTGCCTTTGGGATTAATGCTCCAATCTTTCTGTCTCTCTTTCTCAACAATGAACATACACAACAGGTTTTGGAGACCTTGAAAACCAAGCTCAGGGAGTGCAGTCACATAAATTGGGGTGATTTCCTGGTACTTTGGGGGAAAAGGCACTGTGTAGAGACACAGTGTATTCAACTTCTCTTCCTACACTCTAGGCAGTTGGAAAGAGGGGCAAAGCTACTGATAGAAAACATCCTGCTGCTTTTTTGTTTTTTGCCAGAAGTGATAACTGAATTCCATTGCTTCTGTCTTTGGTACATATCATTATATTTCTAGTTACTAGTAGCTGTCACAGAATGGCACATTAAATGAAACATCATATGTGCACTGAGTTATCATGATTGCACCAAATCAACAATTTTCTCCTCTGAGAATATTCACAACTGCCCTGTTGTCTCACATACAGGGCATTAATCAAAGCAGAAAAACACATTGTAATAAATCAAAAGACAAATCACTGAGCTAATGCAACTGTGTAAAAGAGGGAAAGAATTATTACTTATTCAAAAGAGCATAGCACATTTCAGAATCTATCAGTTTGCAGTTTTTAAGGATCGTTTTGATGTGTAGCACTGTGCCTGATGTATGTAGGTGCTCAGTAAATGCTGGATGAATAAATTAAGGTCTACATTTTCAGACACTGCCAACACTCATTCAGTGACTTTGTACAAATTAATATGACTACTTCCTTAGAGTAAAAATGGATTTATAAAATGAATTTCCCATTTTTGAAGCTGGTTTAGTGCCATGTGTGTCTTGCTTAAAGACATAAATGAACCAAGTGTTATTTCTTGAGTGGTTTCTTTATTGTTTATATTTATTTGGTGGATTTCCTTGAAATTGTATTACGTTTTTTGAAAATGCATTTAAATCTATAATAACAAAAATTGTTCAGGTGAATTCATTTGGCCATGAAGACAAGCATCTGGAATCAGCTGTTTCTGATCTTGACCTACAAACTAGGAGATAGGCTCACCCTTTTGGAGAATACCAGGCTACTTAGGCCACCTTACCCCATACCCATACCTATTTGTAGATAAGTTCAGGGGCCCTTAAATGACACATGTAGAGCAATATTGGTTCCCAGAAAGACTTTGCACTGTTTGTCTCCCTTGTTATGTCTGAAAGGACTCTTCCAGATAACTCAAGGAATTTCTCTTTTACTAAGATGATGCAATCTCTACAGTCTATTTCATCCAATGTGTTCACTATAAAGTGAATACATTATAAACATATCTAATGGCCCAAGATTAACTATCTTAAAGACTTGTTACTGAAATAGACAAAAGTAGGTAGGTTGTGAAGGAGCAAAGTACGGGGTAAGAGATCGTGAATTTTTCTTTGCTTTCCTGTTAGAGCTCATAGCTTTGCCCTGAGAGTGAACCTTAATAGTGGAACTATTTATTAGAGTTGACTGAAATTGGCAAAGAGCCTGTCTTTTTGGCTGAGAGAAAGATTGAGAAGAATTTCGAGAAAGAGATTCTAAGGAAGAGATTCCCTACTTCCTATATGATTCATATCTCAAGCAGTATAGCCTCCATTCAGGGGCCTAAGCTGAAATTTGAATCACTTCTCACAAAAGATGGGGCAGAATTATAATCTGTGCTAAGTGGGTTAGTGATCTGCTGAATCAGATACATCAGCACTCTTCAGGGAATTATAATAGAACTTGGAGTCTCTGGAACATAACAGACCAACACGCAATCCACATTTACTCAAATATAAAACACAAACAAGCAAGAGGAAAATGTGACCAATCCTTAATCAAAAGAACAATCGACCAAAGCCACCTTCCGGATGTCTCAGAGACAAAGACTTTAAAGAAGCTCTTATAGCTATGATCCATGCGGTAATAAAAAAATAGGCATTTTAGCAGAGAAATAGAAAGCATAAAATAATTATACACATGTATGAAATTGTCAAAGAATAAATTAATATAAAAGAAAAGAATTGATATGACCTTTTTTCAAAAAAAAATCAAAAACAAAAGTACCAAAGAGACCCAAATGGACATTTTAGAACTGAAAATTTAATATCTGTAATAAATCTCTCACTGAGTGGGTTCCAGCAGTCTGGCGATAACAAAGAAAATAGGTGAACTTGAAAAACCAGCTGATAGAAATCATCCAGTCCAAAGAACAGAGAATAAAACAGGTTGAAACAAACAAACAGAAATTCAAACCAGTGTCAGATAATATAACAAAATCTAACAAGAGAAAATAGAGTTCCAAAGTATTTTTGAAACAAAAACATTTGAAGAAATAAAAATGAAATTCAATTTGATGAAGGGCAAAATATACAAAAATCAGCATTAGTGATGAATAAACAACATGAGCCCCAAACATCAAGCCTAGACACACTGAACTGGTGAAAATCAAGGATGAAAAGAAAGTCTTAAAAGCAGAGAAAATAATACCTTGCATTCAGATGGACAATGACTTCAATTCCAATTTAATTACTGTGGATTTCTCACCTGAATCAATGGAAGACAGGAGGCAATAGAACATCCCTTTATAATGCTAGAAAGAAAGAGCTGTTATCCAAAACTCACCCATGGGAGTCCTGAAAAGAATCTTCCATAATTTCAAGTAAAATGCAAGCTTTTTTTTTTTTTTTTTTTGAGACAGGGTCTCCCCGTAGCCCCAGCTGGCCTGGAATTTGCTATATAGACCAAGCTAGGCTTGATCTCACAGAGATCTGCCTGTCTCTGCCTCCCGAGTGCTGGGATTAAAGGCGTGTGCCACCATGTCTGATTCAGATTTTCTTTTTTGTAGGAAAGAAACTAATAGGATTTGTCTCCAGCATACCTTCTCTATTAGATGCTAAATGCCACTATTTTAGGCTGAAGGGAAATATTACTATATGTTCAGAAATGATAAACAGATCAATAAGTATAGTGCATAAGAGATAATTATGAAAGACTTAGTTTCCTGCTGAATTCTTTAAAATATATATGAATGACCAAAGCAAAATTATGATGTTTTGTGTCTTCCATATAAGTAGGGGCAACATATGACCCCTTTAATATAAACTTCATTTGTGTTGTGGAAAAGGGATTATTTGATTTCAAGATGTTTCCATTTTATAGAAATAATAGCTTTATATAGACTATTAAAGCTATTGTTGTATACATGTATACATGTTGTATACATTATAATACATGTTGTATACATGTATTATAATCCTAAATATTTCCTAAGTGCAATACAAAGAAATATAGTTAAAAACTAAATAATAAATTAAAATGGAATGCTAAATATTCAAATGACTGAAAGAAGGAATCAAAGGAGGAAAAAATCAAATACAGAAGGCACAGACAACAAATAACAAAATGATAGACCTACATCTAACTGATAGCACTGATTACATTAAATGTTAATGCTGGAAAACTAAAAGGAAATGATTGACAGAGTGGTTAAAAAAAGCAAGACAAGGTCAGCACGGCAAATGGACATTGGTGCAGTAGTGGCACTTTTATCTTAGGAGTAATCAACAGCTGCCTAATTGGACTTAAAGCCCACTCAGTGGGAGGAAACTCATGTGTGGTACTATAAACCTAGCCAAATACACATAGCTAGAGAGGTCATAGATCTTAGTTCTCTAGAGTTTTCTAACTCCACATCCCTAGACAAATGTAATATGTAAATCTATAGACAAGTACCCTAGTCACCATCAAAGAAACTTCTTTTCCAAGAGACAGATATAGTTGCAGAGTTCCACAGCTGGTCGCACATAGAGATTGTCTGTGGATTGCCCAAGCCTAAGTGACACATCTAGGATATAACCTGTGCACCTAAGGCTCATGGAACATAGAACAAGGGATGAAGAGAACACTAACGAATCAATTTTCATCAATGAAGCTCCCTCATGCAACAGAAGGCCAGGAACGCAAAAGATCCAAAATGGCCAAAACACAGAGAGTAAGAGTCTGCAGAGTGTGGGTCCTTGGACAGGACTCCTATATTAAAATGCACCCACCCAGGGCTCAGGGATCATTGTGGAAAAGGGTGCATAACAATTGTAAGAACCAGGGAAGAGGTGCATGACCATATGGAAATAGTCCTACAGGCTCCAGAGACCCTTTTCATACAAACCTACAACAGTGTCAGCACACACAAGATTTATGCAAACTTAGGCAGACAAAAACCCAGCACAGAACTATGGAAATGAACTGGAGGCCCCAGTCTTAGTCAAAAAATTATTGGCAGCTGATAATGGCTGAGTGAGAATGAGCTGATCTTCTTAAAGGGAGGGACTCCCTAGATCCCAGTGGATGCACTTGCACGGAGGGACATCTGGGGACACTAACTTTACATGATAGGCCTTAACACAAATGACAGAGTGTATGAACTCCAGTGGGAGAGGGGCTATGGGATGGTTCCAAAGGGGAAGGGGGTATAAAGATGATTTTCTGTATGAAATACACAAACATTCAATAAAAACTTTTTAAAAAGCAAGACTCAAGGGCCAGGCATGGTGGCGCACGCCTTTAATCCCAGCATTCGGGAGGCAGAGGCAGGAGGATCTGTGTGAGTTCAAGGCCAGCCTGGTCTACATAGTGAATTACAGGACAGCTAGGGCTACAGGGAGACCCTGTCTCAAAAAGACCAAAAAAAACCAAGACTCTACTAAGTACTCCTTATAAGGAATAAGGTATTAAGTCTAAAATACAAATAAGTTGAATAATTAATTGAACAAATGAAATACATATCATGAAAATTATAAGCATATCAATACTAGGATAGAGATATAGAGGTATTCAGCAGTAATAAAAAGGACAGTTTATCAGGAAAACAAAATGATTATAAATGGTGTATGTATTTAACAGTAGAGCCCCAAAGGTTGTTTCCATCTGAACACCTTGGATAGGCAATGCAAGCTGGCTTTTGTGCCAGCCGCATCCCTACTCAGCATGGCTTCAGCAGGGCCTGATCCCCTGACTCCTGAGTCATGGTTTGATCTAGTGTTGCTTTGTGAAGTCTTGACATTCTTTCATCATTAGTAATTCACAGTCTACTTTTCACTAAGTGTTTTAGAGTGATGGCTACAAATAAGGATAATGTTCAGAGAAATTCAAATCGATGATAAATAAATGAAAACCTTTGTTCTTGAGTTCACCCTGCTTTTTTTGTACATTTAGCAGGTTCTCCTTGGCAGGACAACATGCCATGTGATATATAGGCAGATAATATAACCTTGTGAAGCAGAGAAACAATTGCCAGGTGTTGTAGGATGATTTGTGCTCTGCTGAATTTCCCTTGTTGAAATCATAGTCCCTCATGTATCAGAAAGTGCCTGTATTTAGAGATAGTGTCCTTAAATAATTAAGCTGAGACAAGGTCATTAGAGTGAGGCCCTAACCATTAGGACTAATCTCCTTGTATGTAGAGAAATTGGGACATAGATATATACACAAGGAGGAGGATGTGATGATAAGGGGAGAAGGTGGCTTCTACAAGCCTCGGGAGGAATTTGACAGCCTCAGCTTGGACCTCTACCTTCCCAATTTATGAGAAAGAAGTTTCGTTGTTTGAGACACAAAGTCTTTGGGGCTTTGATATGGCAACTCTGGTTAACTCATACACTAGATAGTTATAGTCAGGCAAGCACCAGGAGTTAAAGTGGGTCCTTCTGGGATTCAGCAACACTGAAACAGTCCACAAAGGTGGTCACTCAGGTTTTAGCCCTAATATTTCATTGTTAATATTCGGGAGGTTTTTCAAGATACAAAGTGCATAAACAAGATTTTCTTGTGTAATGAGAATAATGGAAACAATAATAAATGTTAGAGTAGATGTAATTGTAGCTGAAAGGATGCTTTTATTATATGGAAAGGATACCATTGGCTAGAACCAATTCATTAGATTATTCTGGCAGTCTGTTATGATTATTATTATTTCTAGTCCTCACTGGATTTCATTCTTTTAGATAAAAACATGCATATCAACCTTGGAGTTTGATTGCCTTATGGGCATAAAGCTTTGCATATTTACTGCCCATGAATCATACCAGTATGTGAAATTCAGGGAAGATTCAATTTTTTTTCTGCTAGATGCACCTCCAGCCGTTTAATTAAAATATGTATTATTAATAAAACTATATTTAAGTCATATTTTTTACAGATATGACTGAAGCATTAAGTGCAAATTGTTTCATACTTTCATAGTAATTTGCTTTTAACGTTTTGTGCCTTAATCAAGGTAGCATTCTAGCCAAAGGTTTGCAGTACTGCAGACTTCTCAATGGTAAAATTGAGGAAAAAAACCAAGTGGGAAGTGGTGACTAATGAAGGAATGCATTTGCTTTTCAGAAAGACTTTCTCATTTTATTGCAAAGAGCTCTGTATTGAGTGGGAAGGTGTAATAAAAGAAAGCAGAAAAAGAACATTCGGTCCCTATTTCTGTATAAAGCAACTGCATTTGCCTTTGCAAGACAGCTTTTGTGTTTTGGAACCAGCACTACTTCAGCCTGGCCAGCTGCCTTTAGATGTCACAGTTGTTCTTTCACTGAACTGAACTGACTCCGGCTAGTTCAGTTGTTCACTGTTCTTTCACTTTCTGGAAACCTTATGTAATCGATAGCACCGAGAGGCCCATAGCTCACTACCTAGTACCTATCAAGGATTTACTAACAACAGTTTTAATAGTAAAATAATCAGTGAAGGTGAGAATTGGGTGACTTGATTAGGTACTAGATAACCTGCTAAAACTGTACCAATAGTTTATGAGGTTTATTATTCAGATGATAATTTCTAAACTCTGGCATTTGGTACAAATGGTGGTGGTAAGAAACAGGCAGGAAAAACAAGAGAAGTAATGTATGGTGATTAGTGACTATGTACCAGACTCTGTGCTGACCCATTTGTCAGGGATGTTATTTAAGCCATGTGACAAAGCTTCAAGAAGCACCCATCCTATTACTCATTTTCCAGGAGAAATTTCGGCCCTGGGAAGTGATGCATCTGGCCCGGCTTTGCAGCTGGCAAATAACTGGGTCTCAGTTTCCATCTTTGGCTCTTAACTCTGAAGCTCAATTACGAGCATTATGTGTTCTCCTTCACACAAGGCCTCAACAAACGCATGCATTTGTTGCACCTGTGCCTAATGACCATGTGAACAGACCACCAACCCCTCTCCTACAAGGCCTCGAAACAATCAGCATAGCTCTTTCTCTTATGCTTCGCTATCCTGCCCCTTTATGATCATATGTTCTTCGCAGCTTTTCTCTCTAACCATGCATGGAAATTCAAAGGTCTTGAGGGGCAGAGATAAACCCTCTATTTACACATAGTCCACAATTTAAGAATCTTATGTGTTGGGATAAGTCAGGAGTGCCTGGGATGTAGAGCATGGCCACAGGCTGGAGACCTCCTAGTGAGGATGGCAGGAAACTGGCCCACTCCATTCTAGATACACTGTCTCTTACCCAACAGCCCCTAAGCAAAACTATTAGGCCTCTAAACCTTTAATCCTAATCAGATCTCTTGCAGATCATGTGACTGGAGGACAGGACAAAGGCCAGGTAGCCTTAGAGGCCCCTTCCTTCCCCCTACCTGCTGGCCTGCCAGAAAACCAACCCCACCTCTTTGCCTGCAAAACTTTCCTGCATAAACCTCTACTTCTGCCATGATAAACGAGCTGCCCACTGACACAGCTTCCTGGGAGTTTTCTTCTGGCTGTACTTGCTGCTGCTCTTGCCCCATTGCTGTCTCTCCTTGCCCCAACCTTCTGTGATGGGGACTGGTGAGTAACAGTCTCCTGGTAGCAGTGCAGTTGGGGCCAAGGGGAGGCCAACACTTATGTCTTATTCAGCATTTTTGATTCAATTCCATTATAAGGAATTCAATTTTCTTTTCTTTTCTTTTTTTTTTTTTTGTTTCAATTCAGGGCTTGAGAGATGACTCAGTAGTTAAGAGCACTGACTGCTCTTGCAGTAGAATTAGGTTTGGTTCTCAGATCCCACATTCTGGTTAACAGCCATCTCATCCATAACTCCAGTTCCAGGGGATTCATTGCCCTCTTCTGGCCTCTCCAGGCACTGCATGCATGGGTATACACACACACACACACACACACACACACACACACACAAACACACACATTCACATCCACACAAACACACACATGCCTTACTCATATAACTAAAAAATTACCAAATAAAAAGAATGCATACCCACAATACAAAGAACTTTAGAAATGCTTTAAT
>NW_008352267.1:13590135-13631004 GCF_000622305.1 Nannospalax galili
ACTGCAAAAGAATGAAGACAAAAGAAACAGTAAGCTCCCCAAACCCAAGACAATGTGAGGCTAAGAAACAAGTGGCAAGTTCTTGAGCCTCGTTTTTGCAGGGTGCTGCTGTGGTTCTATGCTGCATGCTCTTTTATATTCTGAGAGTCCCTGAAGAGAGCTTCATGTGCTCTCCAGAGAACATTCTGCCTCTTGACACCACAGAGCTCTTGGCATTGAAATTAACCAAACTCCAAAAGCCCTTTGTGTTCTTGGAAAACAAACAAAATACACTCTGAGGGACTTTTTATTTGCAGTACTCAAATTCCAAAACACATGTGTATGTGTGCACACACACATACATATATCAGAAAGCATCATCATCTCTCTCTTTCTCTGAAATCAGTCTGACACATACAAAGTGGAAAATACTTAAACACAATGAACTGGACACTGGAGCTGATGAACACTAATCTTCAGAAAGAAAAGCCTAAAAGGAAAAAGAAGATAATAACAACAAAACAAACTTCAACACTACAGGAAGCCAGCAACTCCGGCAGGAATAAGTAAGACAGAAGCCTTTATAAGCCATCAGCTGTTGACACACCATACTGGATGGTCCAGTTGAGCAAAGATTGGCCTCCCCAAATATTTTTGGGTTAGGTGATGTTGTTTTCAATGTGTCACTTTTCTTTTCTTTTCCTTTCTTTTCTTTTTCTTTTCTTTTCTTTTCTTTTCTTTCTTTCTTTCTTTTTTTTTCAGTTGAAAATGCCTCAGGAATATCTCATATATGCAAAGTGACTGAGATCTGTTAAACAGTGTTATCTAGTGCTCTTTTCACTTAGAATTTTCCATTCTGACTTTGTGCAATGGGAAGGCCAATGTCTCATTCTGGAGTAGATACAAAGGAAATGAGAGAGGTAATATTTGCCTGAGTGAGTTTAAGCAGTTTCACTTTCAAAACTAGCTATGGCTAAATAAAAGTTTCAAATCTTTTAGTCCCCTTTGCCTTGCACTGGTCAACCTAATGAGGTCAGACCACATTCTTCCTGACCAAGTACTGGATTTGGTTCTTCCAGGTTCCCAGTATTGTGCCTACCATGAAGAACCAGCAGCAAACAGAGTCAATTTATGTGAGTGCCCTTTCTGGTAGGATAGTTGGGATGCTGATTTTAGATTGGAATGAAAAATAACATTGTTCTGTATCCTGGTGCCTACCCTTAAAGGGCTGTGTCCAAATTCTAGGCTCAGTTTTGGTTAGGATCTTGCAAGAGATGCCCCACTTCAGTTCTTATATCTTCTTACGGTTCTTATATGATTTTCCTTCTTATGAATGGTCTTAAGCAATGCAAATAAGAATTTGAAGAATCACAAAGAGCAATGCTGGGGCGGGGCATTACTATACCAGATTTCAATCTGTATTACAGAGCTACAGTCATAAAAACAGCATGGTACTGGCACAAAAACAGACCCGTAGATCAATGGAGCAAAAGCCAACTCCAAATGGATCAAGGACCTCAATGTGAAACCTGAAACTCTGAAACTGTTAGAAGAAAACATTAGCAGTAACCTACAAGATATAGGTGTAGGAAAGGACTTTCTAAACCTCTCTCAATAGTCTAAATGCCCTTTGAAAGCACACTCTGTCCAACTCTGTGCCCCAGTAACCTACTTTGGTGTTTTTCACATCTTTGACTCTTAATAAATATTTGTTTAACAAAACTAAAACAGGAAATAACATACATATGTTCCCCTGCAAATACTAATATTCACTTTAAAGAATCCTTTATGGAAAGGTGGCAACAAATACCTGAGAGGTTTTGGCCAGTCTTAAATTCATTCCTTCTCTTTTCTCTAGACATTTGCTAAATCTGTTGATCTTTGAGCCCCTTTTCTCTCATTACACAGTTTATTACAAATAAGTAATCATGTCATAAAAATGACTCTCTAGACCATGAAACACAAATTTGCAAAGGACTTTTCTACTTAGAAACACCTATACTGTGTCTCATTGGTGGTTTATAGAAATCAAGTATACGTATTTTAGTATTCAGTTCAGAGTACCTTTCTAATAGCTATTGTTTTTGTAACCAATGAATTACTTAAAATATTCTTTATAGACTGTTTAAACTATCTTTTGCTGTTGATATCACTAGGATATTATTGCTAGAGAGTGTCATCTATTGTGTGATTTTCCTGGCTAAATGAGAAGAATGTCTATTAACCCCAAAGCAGACCAAAGAAATGATTTCACTTGTCTAGCTTGATGAATCAGCAGGCTAACTGGGTGGGGTTACTAACAGCAGCATAGATGCAGGGTTGCTTGCTTGGGTGATATGGGTAGGAACATCACTGATAAGGCCACCTGAGTACAGAAAACTACATCTCTGGAGTTCTTAGCTATGAACCAGAAACCACTTTGGAAATAGTCTGTTATAAATAAAGAATCCATACAACTTTACATAAAACACCCAGAATATCCAACACAATACTAAAGACAAAAAATAAGGCTGAGTTGATAGTACCCAACTTTAAGACTTGCTTTAAAGATACATAGTGAAGACTGTGTGATATTGGAGAAAGAACAGATAAGCATAGAGTAGGACACAGAAGACAGAAGAAAGAAGCCTATGTAGATTTAATTATCTGCTCTTTGACAAAGGAGCAAAGGAAATACAATATAGAAAAGATATGCTTGAGAGTCACATTCTAAAAAGAGGTATCTAGACACAACCTTACAACCTGCACAAAGATTAACTTAAAAAGGATCACTGCCCTATGTAAAAGGGAAAACTTTAAAATTCCTAGAAAGTGTCATGAGAGAAAAATCTCATGACAAAAATCATATTGACTTTCAATATGACGATGACATTTTCTTTAGAACATTTTTTGATTTATTTATTTTAATTTTATGTGTACAAACAAGTGTTGTGCCTGCATGCATGTAAGCGCACCATGTGCAATGCTCACAGAGGCCAGAAAAGGATGTCGAATCTCCTGGAACTAGAGTTATAGATAGTTGTTAGCCACTATGTGGGTGCTGGGACCTGCGGGTGCAGGCCCTCTGCAAGAGCAGCCAGTACTCTTAACTGCTAAGCCATCTATTCAGTGCCCCTTTAAATTTTTTCTTTTGGAATTTTCAATATTACACCAAAGGCATATATGTCTTGAAATAAATAATTGATAAACTGATTTAATTTTACTAAATTTAAATTGTTCTGCCTTAAAAGACACTATGAAAATACAAGTTCATATACTGGGAGAAAATATTTACAAAATATATAGCTGATAAAGGACTGCTATCCCAAATTATAAAGTACTTCTAAAACTAAGCGATAACAAATGACTTAAGAAATGGGCTAAAACCTTAACAGATACCTCACCAAGATGATCTAGAGCCTATGACATCGTGGAAATAAAAGATAATTCTGTTAAGGTCTACAATGTAGCTGATTTAAAAATACATTAGTTGGGGTTGGAGAAATGAGTAAGTGGTTAAGAGTACTTGCTGCTTTTGCAGAGGACTTGGGTTCAGTTCTCAGCACCCATATGGTGACTCACAACTGCCTATAATTCCAGTTCCAGGGAATCTGATAGCCTCTTCTGGCCTCAATGGACACCAGGCATGCAAATGGTAGAAATACATACATTCAGGCACTCACACACAAAATAAAATAATAAATGTTTTTTAAAAAATTTATTTTTAGGTTGAGTGTTCTATATGTGTTTAGTGCTATTCAAATCTTTTGATCCTTGTTTCTTGAATGCCTAATCTACATACTTTTGAATATATACATATATATCCTAATCTGTTGGTAAAGTCGTCCCTTTTTGTTTATAACAAGAAAATTTTGACTTTGAATATTTTGAAGGTCTATTGGTAATTCATCGATATCCAGGGTTCATAGATTTGCTAGGTGTTTTTTTTCTTCTCTTTAAGAAATGTATACCTGTAGTTACAGGAATAGTTTGGGTCTTAATGTTTATTTTGTTTTATATTAATTCCATGTTACTACTGAAGCTTACTAATAAGAGACAAAAAGTGTCACTAAATAACAATATAGGGATCAACTGAGTAAGAAGGAATGACAATTATAAGCTGTTGTGGAATGCTGTTCTCTGAGCACAGCAGAAGCAGCTGTGATGACTTACAGGGGATTCTGGAGATTGGGCCTATTGACATTATCTCATAGAAGGAGAGGGTAGGAAGGGTGATCAGACCCACATCTGAGATCTCAGTCACTCCCTGCCAGCTGCATGCAATTCTGTTCAAGCTGCATGTAGTTTCATGGTCTTTAGAGGTGTTAGAGTATGGAGTATGTAAAGTATGGTAAGTTAACAGAGGGGAACTCCATCTATGTGGCTATGGGAAAGTCATCATCTGACATGAGATTTTGCTGGTAGTGTGGCTGATTTGAGGTCACCAACACTCGTGTAAGGAACCACTTACCCATGTTCTGTAAGTAAGCCCAATAAACTCATTTGTTTGTCCATTTGAACTTTGGTGGAATAATATTTTGGTATGTTGTTGGTACCCTATCTGAGGTATAGGTGCTTGTTCACAAGTCCCCAGGAAAACTTCATGCAGCATAAATATGCCCACACACAATGCTAAAGCATTAATTATATAAAGTAAGCACCGTTAGATCTAAAGGGAAAGACAGATTCCCCCCAAAACAATAATAATTGGGGATCTCAGTGCCTATTTTGTAAATGGACAGGCCAAATGGATCAAAGATCTCAATGTGAAGCTTGAAACTCTGAAACTGTTAGAAGAAAACATTGGCAGTAACCTATAAGATATAGGCATAGAAAAGAACTTTCTAATCCTTTAGTCTAAATAGACTAAAATTCAACAAAGCAACATCAGGGATAAATGTAGTATAGACAAAAGGCACATTCTTCTGGATTAGATCTTGACTGTTTCCCAGAGGTTATATGTTTAAGGATTGTCCCTAGATGGTGGCACTGTTGTGAAGTGGTAGAACACTAGGGGATAGGTCTAAATGGAAGAAGTAGTCATTTGGGGTATGTCCTTCCAGTGTGTATTTTGTTGCTGTCTTCTTTCCAGTCCCTCTCTGCTTCCTGGCTGTCATGAGATGAGCATCACTCCTTTGCCACACCCTTCTGTTACAATATTCCTACTTTGCACAGGCCTAAAAGCAATGGAGCCAAGCAACAATGGACTAAAACCTCTTAAATTTTGTGTCTCCACCTGTTGCAAAAAGAAGCTTCTTCGAATAGTACACTTGTCTGTAAATTTAAGGGTATATTTAGAATACAGTAAGAAATTATATTGACTAGGGATTTGTTTTTCTCTAGGATCTATGACCTCTCCAGCCAAGTATATTTGACTATGTTTACAGTACTACACATAAGTTCCCTTACATTGAGCAGGCCTTAAGTCCAGTTATACAGCTATTGACTATCCTTAAGGTAGAAGTGCCAAGAGACGATGGATAGCCAAAGCAACCCTGAACAAATAGAGCAATGCTGTGGGGGGTTGGCAGGGGAGGGAGATTGATATTCCAGATTTCAAACTATACTACAGAGCTATAGTCATAAAAAGTCATGGTACTGGCACAAAAATAGACCTATGGATCAAGTGGAACATAGTTGAAGACACAAACATGAGTACATGCAATTTCAGCCACCTGATATTTGACAAAGGAGCCAGGAATATTCGCTGGAGAAAAGACAACACCTTCAACAAATGGTGTAGGCAAAACTGGATTTCCATCTGTAAAAGAATGAAACTAGACCCTTACTTTCACCTTGCACAAAAGTCAACTCCAAATGGATCAAAGACCTCAGTGTGAAACCTGAAACTCTGAAACTGTTAGAAGAAAACATTGGAAGTAACCTACAAGATACAGATGTGGGAAAGGACTTTCTAAACCAGACATCAATTGCTCAGGAATTAAGGTCAAGAATCAACAAGTGGGACCTCATTAAACTAAAAAGCTTCTGTACAGCAAAAGAAACAACCAAGGAAGTGAAGAGGAAACCCATAGAGTGGGAGGAAATCTTCACCAGTGACACATCTGACAGAGGTTTAAGATCCAGAATATATAAAGAACTCCAAAAACAAAGAATCAAGAAAGCAAGTAACCCAATTAAAAGATGAACTAAGGATCTGAAGAGAGAGTTCTCAAAAGAAGAAATAAAGATGGCTAAGAAGCATCTTAAAAGCTGTTCAACATCTTTAGTAATTAGGGAAATGCAAATTAAAACCACTCTAAGATTTCATCTCACCCCAGTCAGACTGGCTAAGATCAAGAGAACAAATGATAACAAATGTTGGAGAGGATGTGGGGAAAGGGGAATGCTCATCCACTGCTGGTGGGATTGCAAACTTGTTCAACCCCTATGGAAAGCAGTGTGGAGAACTCTTAAACTGAAAATGAACCTACCATTTGATCCAGTTATACCACTCCTTGTCATATACCCAAAGGACTCATCCTATTGCAGAGACACTTGTACATCCATGTTTGTTGCTGTTCTTTTCACAATAGCTAAGAGATGGAAGCAACCTAAGTGTCTCTCAGCTGACAAGTAGATAATGAAAATGTGGTACATTTACAGAATGGAGTTCTACTCAGTGGTAAAGAAAGATGAAATCACGAAATTTGCAGGTAAATGGATGGAATTAGAAACTGTTATATTAAGTGAAGTAACACAGACTCAGACTCAGAAAAAAAATGATGTATGTTCTCCCTCATATATGGATCCTAGCACCAAATCCTTATATGTGAGTATGTATCCAGATACAACTGCAGGGACCAGAATAATGAAAAGGAATCAGGGAGGTAAAGGGAAAGAAAGAACCTGAGAGAGTAGACAGATGGAGCCAGGTGTTTCTAAGGGAGAAATGGATAAAAATGGGGCCATTTAAATGGGAGGGGTGAGGGAGGGTTATGCAAGGAACTTTGAGGCTAAAGGGAAAGAAGGGGCTCAAGCTAGGTGGGACCATAGAAGACGGAGAAATGGGAAAAATGGGGACACTTTAAATGGGGAAAACATGGTGGAAGGGTTAGACAGTGTGAGAGAGAGGAGAGATAACACCTAGCTAGTTTTAAAAAAAGCAGAATCATATTAGTCCAACAACATACTGACAAATTACACATAAAGTATCTCTACATGAGTCCATGTGTATAGTTAAAGGCTACATAACAAGAAACAGTGTCAGAGAGGAGATAGCTTCCATGAGTTGGTAGCCAGAGTGGTCCAAGAGACTCCTAAAATTACACAGGCTATTGCCACAGCCCTTGATGGCTCCCAGAACTTGAAGGTAAGACCCTACTGCTGAAGACAGAACATACTTTGGACACAGGATTTGGAAGAGCTGGAACTGACCTGAAACCACTTCCCCTGAAGGCTAGCTCTCACTGCTCTGGAGAGCAATATGAAGGTGCCAAGGGAAAACATCAATAGATGGGCCAACACCAGCTTCAAGACCAAATAAGCACATCAATGACCAGCACAGCATATGACATTGGTGCAGTGGAGGCATTTTTATCTTGGAGGTGACCAACAGTGGACTGAAAGCCCACTTAGTGGGAGGAAATTCAAGTGTGGTACTTTAAACATAACCAAACACACATGGCTGGAGTGGTCCTAGTTCTTAGAGAAAACCCCAATACTGTCACATCCCTAGATTAATGTAACTTCTTACTATGTGCAAAATATGTACCTTATATTTACAGACAAATATCCCAGTCATCTCTCATCAAAGAAGCTTATTTTGCACCAATCAGAGACTATTACCAAGTACTACAGCTCGTCACACACAAATATTATCTAAGCAACACATCTACAATGCAACCTCTACACCTTAGGTCATGGAATATAGAACAAGGATTAATAAGAGAATACTAATGAATCTCTCAACTCTCATTAATGAAGCTCCCTCTTGCAACAGAGGGCCAGGAACACAAAAGGTCACAAATGGCCAAAACATAGAGATTAAGAGTCTGCAGAATGCTGGTCCTTGGACAGGACTCCCATATTAAACTTCACCCACTTAGGGCTCAGGGACGATCACAGAGGAGGAGGAAGAAAGATTGTAGATCCAGGGAGGAGGTGGAAGACCAGATGGAAACAGAGTCGTACAAGTTCCTGGGAAGCTGCTCATATGATTCTATGGCAATGGTGTCAGCGTATACAAGTCCCATGCAAACTCAGGCAGACAATAACCCAGCATAGAACTGGGGAAATGAACAACAGACCCCAATCTTAGCTGAAGAAACATTGGGAACTAATTGCTGCTAGCTGAGGAAGAGTTGATCTTCCTAAAACAAGGGACTCTAGCTAGATAGGATGACTAGACCTCAATGGATGGACTTGCACTGCGGAACATCTGGGGACACTGACTTGACACATTGGGCCTTAACAGGAATGACAGAGTATATGGGCTCCAGTTGGGGGGCTATAGGAGGGTGCTGGTGGGGATGGAGGTATAAAGATGCTTAAGATTGTTTGAGATATTCTGTATAAAATACACAAAAATTCAGCAAAACAAATAAAAAATAAAACATAAAACAAAAAAAACAAAACAAAAGACAAAGGTGCCACTAGGGCAGTAGTAAAGATTATTTAATGGGCCAGTCATTGTTGTGGTTCTTAGATTTTACAGCTGTGTAGGACTATTGTCTTTTTTTCCCTTGATAGCTTTCATAGCATCCTCTGATAATATGAGAATATGAGAGCTAGTCTTCAGGGAGGAGGCTTCCAGGTCAGTTCCAGCTCTATTGCTCCAAGTCCTGTTTCCAAAGTATGTCCTGTCTTCAGTAATAGGGTCTTACCTTCAAGTTCTGGGGACTAATAAAGGGCTATAGCAATAGCCTTTGCTATTTTATGAGTCTCTTGGACTACCCTGACCAACAACTTAAAGTGAGGTTTCTTCTGCCTGACACTGTTTTTTATTATTGTACCACATTTTATTTAAAATTTTTATTTAATTTATTATTTTTATTTTATGTGTATGCGTGTATTGCCTGCATGTAGGTCAGTGCACTCATGTTGTGCAATGCCCATGGAGGTCGGAAGAGTCTGTCGGATCCCCTGGGACTGGAGTTACAGACAATCGTTAGCTGCCATGTGGGTGCTGGGATTCAAACCCGGGTCTTCTGCAAGAACAACCAGTGTTCTTAACCCCTGAGTGTTCTCCAGCCCCTATTGTACCACATTTTCATTATCCATTCATCATTTGAGGGACATTTAGATTGTGTCCATTTCCTAGCCTTTGTGAAAAGAGCAGAAACAGACATGGCTGAGCATGTATCTCTGTAGTAAGATATAGAGTCCATTGGGTATTTGCCAAGGAGTGTTACAGCTGGATCATATGGTTGATCTTTTTTAGTTTTTAGAGTTCTCCACACTGATTTCCATAGTGGTTGTGCCAGTTTGCAATTCCATTAGTAGTGAGTGAGCACTCCCCTTTCCCCACAGCCTCACCAGCATTTGATGTCATTTGTTCTCTTGATTTTAGTCATTCTGACTAGGGTAAGATAAAATCTTGAAGTAGTTTTAATTTCCATTTCTCTAATAGCTAAAATATTGAACACTTTTGAAGATATTTCTTAGCCATTTTTTCTTCTTTTGAAAATTCTCTATTCAGATTCATAGTCCATTTTTTTAATTAAGTCATTTGTTTCCTTGATTCTTTGTTTTTTGAGTTCTTTGTATATTTTGGATATTAATTCTCTCTCATGTATAGCTCATAAATTTTTTTCCACTCTCTGGGCTTCCTCTTCACTCGATTGGTTGTTTCCTTTGCTGCACAGAAGCTTTTTGGTTTAATGAGGTCCCATTTGTCAAGTGTTGATCTTATTTCCTGAGTAAATGAAGTCTGATTTTGAAAGTCCTTTCCTGCACCTATCTATGTCTTGTAGGTCCTGGCTATGTTCTCTTCTAACAGTTTCAGCACTTCAAACTTCACGCTGAGGTCTTTGATCCTTTTGGAGTTGACTTTCGTGAAGGTTGATAGGCATAGGTCTATTTTCATTCTTCTACACGTGGAGACACAGTTTTGCCAGTACATTTGTTGAAGATGCTGTCCTACCTCCAGTGTGTATTCTTGGAACCTTTTTTCAAATATCAGGTAGCTAAAATTGCACACACTTATGATTGGGTCTCCTGTTTTGTTCCGCTGATCTACATATCTGTTTTGTGCCATTACTATGCTGTTTTAATGTGTATAGCTCTGTAATATAGTTTAGAATTTGGATTACAAAGTTCCATAACTGATCAAATGCAGAGAATTAATGTCTGTGAGTAGCCCAGCCATAAGTGATACATCTACAATGCAACCTCTACACCTAAGGCTCAGGAAATGTAGTGGAATGGGAAGTAGAAAGAATACTAACGTGTCTGTCAACTCTTACCAGTGAAGCTTTCTTATTCAAAAAATGGTGATTAACACAGAAAGCCATAATTGGCCAAAGTGCAGGGAATAAGAGACTGCAGAGTTCTTGTTCCTGAATAGACACCTCTGCCACTGCCACCCAAGGCTCAGGAACCATTGAAGAAGAGGGTTGGAAAGCCTGTAAAAGCCAGAGATAATGCTGACCACAAAACAATAGTTTTCCAGACAGCAGGGAAGTTACTCATATGAACTTAGACCAATGGCGACAATACGCACCAAACCCATGTAAGTTCAAGTCAGACAGAATCCTAGCATAGAAGTGGGGAAGTAGGGAAGAAGACCCAACCTTAGCTGAGGAACTATTGACAACCTATAGCTGCAGGAGGAGAGTTGGTTGTCTTTAAGGGTGTGATGCTAGATGTGTTGACCAGGCTGCAGTGAATGGACGCACACTGAAGGACATTTGGTGACACAAACTTGACTTCTTAGGCATTAATATATATGATAGTATGTGAAATCCAGCAGAGGAGCTATAAGAGGGGTTCAGATAGGGGAGGGGATATAAATATGATCAAAATATATTGTATGAAATTCTCAAAAGTTTAATAAAAACAAAAGAATCCTCTGAAACTGTGGGCCAAAACAAACCTTTCCTCCTTTAAATATTTTTCTCAAGTGTTTTGTCAAAATTATGGAAAGCTGACTAACACATGAAAATGTAATGTATCATCTTAAGTGGAATTAATTCCAGGGATACAAGGATGATTTAACCCACACAAACAGAAGACCACACTACATCATCAAAGTACCAGATCGAAACCATGTGTCAATGAGTGCAGAAAGAGCATTCATCAAAATGCAACATTCCTTTAAGAAAAATGACAAAAATTATGTATAGAAGGAACACAACTCATCACAAAAAAGGTTAGATAAGATAAAGCCACAGCTTCTACATGCTAAACAGGAATAGCTGATAGTGTTTCTCTTGAAGTCTGGTGCAAATAAAGATGCCCACTTTTGCTGCCCTTATTCAGCATGGTAAAAGAAGTTCTGCCAGATATTCAGGCAGGAAAAAGTAATAAAGACCATACAAATCAGAAAAGCAGAAGTCAAAGTGTCCCCTTTTGCATATGACATGGTCTTATATACAGAAAACTCTATAGGTGTTGGAACTGAAAAGTTCAGTAAAGTTGTAGGAAACAAAACAAATAAAAAGAAGCATTTTATGCTCCAATAATAAGCTACCCTGATTTTAAAAATTCACAGTATTCCCTCATCCAATAATTAAATAGGAGGCTTGCATGTAACTCTGTGGTACAGCACATCTAACATGTACAAAGCCGTGGGTTCTATCGCCAGATCAGAAAAACATAAAAAAAGAACAAAAACCGAACAGCAACAGTGAGAAAAATAACCCCAATAAGATCCATAGAAATAAATATAACTGAGGAAATGAAATATTTCTACAGTAAAATTATGAAACACTAATAAAAGAAATTATGGAGGACACAAAAATGAAGGACATCTATGCTCATGGATTAAGAGAGCTAATTGTTCTTGTGATGGGTAATCTTGATTGTGATGAAGGCAATGCCCTAGGAAAATAGCAATCTTTTCAATAAATAGTGCTAGGGTAATTGAATATTTAGTATAGAAAAACAAAGGTAGACCCCTGCACATGTGTGTGGGGGCAATCCAAAGATTGGACTACCCCAGACTACTGGTGGCCACATTCCCAAAGAAAAAAGATTCTCCTGCCTCCAGCATCCATCAACTGCCAATAGTTCCTCAGCTAGAGGCAGAGCCTGCCAGCCCCTTCCTCATCCATACTGGAATTTTGACTGGCATGATCTTAGGAAAGTTCATGCAGGTAACCACAGATACTGTGATTTCATGAGTGCAATGGCCCTATCATGTCAGGTAGGCACTGTTTTGCAAACAGTCTTCTCCAACCTCTGACTCTTATGATCTTCCACTCTCCTCTTCTGTCATGTTCCCTGAACTTTGGGGTGAGTGGGTCACATTTAGGGCTGAGCACACTATCATCACTTACTCTCTGTACTTTGACCTGTTGTCCCAATGCCAACAAAGCTTTTCTTGTGGGGGTTGAAAGCTGCAGTAATCTACGGGTATAAAGGTAAGTATTTATGAATCAGTTTGATCTCCCTTTAACAAAATAATAATAGTAGTTTCTCCCCTAAGGTCTATGACATACCTACCCACAGATTCTTGGCCTAGATACTGGTGTCAGGTATGAGTTTCATCTTGTGGAGTAGGACTTACATTCAATCAGAAAGTGGTCTACCCCCATAACACCCATACCATTATTGCACGACTAATCATATCTTGCCAGGTTGATCATTACTGCAACTCAAAGGGTTCACAGTTGGGGAAGGTTGTTGATGACTTTTCTCCTTCAGCAGCCTACATAGCACCTTCCAGCACTTTGAAATCTAGCCAATACCAGCTTGACTTCTCCATCTTCTGTGATTAAAGTAGATGATGTCTTTAGCAATAGATCTTGCCATCAAGTTTTGGTGAGTAATCAAGAGCAATGGCAGTAGCCCACATTCTTTGGAGAGGGGAGTGGTCTATGAAACTTTCTTGACCAACAACTTGAGGAAATATCCCACATCTGGCATTGGAATTTTTTGTTTGAAAATCTATGGTGTCTGGGAAGAGCATTATCCTACTATGTAGAGTAGCTCCATTTAAATTCTTTATATATAATTATACGTTTATACACACACACACACACACACAAATTAGGCAGCTTACAAAACATTGGTTTCCATATGACTGACTTTTTCAAGCATAGTTAGTGTTGGTTATCTCTCTTCTTACACCATCTTTTGCCTACCCTCCTAGTCTCTTCCTGACTTAATCCCCCCCTTGCTCCCGCTTTCCTCTTCATGCCACTTGTGTTCTACTATCCCCACTCACTTAAAATATTTCTTCTCGTGGTGTCCCCTTCATAGCTTCCTGACTTCTACAGGTACTCCAAGTCAAACCCCAATCTAAAGGTTAGAATCTAGGCTCCACATGAGAGAGAGAACAGGCAGCATTGTCACTATGGGCCTGGGTGGCCTCATCCAATTATTTTTCCCAGTCCCATTCATCTACCTGAAAATTTCATAATTTCATTTTCATTCTTTACAGCCAAATAAAATTTTATTGTGTATATGAACCACAAAATGTGAATATTTATATAATAGCTCATTTTGGGGTCATAGTTCATCAAGGCTTCTCTTTGCTATAAGCTAATTACTTTAGGTATAGCTTATACATTCTTCAAATCGTTTTATTTGTAGTGCCATTTCTCAGTTTTTATACCTGCCTTTCCTCTCTTATGGTGATTTTTTTCCTTGTTTTTAAAATTTTTTTATTTATTATTTTTATTTTATGTGTAGGAGTGCATTGTCTGCATGTGTGTAAGTGCACCCATGCTGTGCAAAGCTCACAGAGGTCAGAAGAAGGCGTCAGATTCCCTGGAACTAGAGTTACAGTAGCTACCATGTGGGACCTGGGAACCGAACCCAGGTCCTCTGTAAGAACAGCCAGTGCTCTTAACCACTGAGCTGTCTCTCCAGCCCCTTTCTTGTTTTTTTTTTTTTGTTTCATTTTGTTTTGTTTTTAATTATGAGTTTATACTTGATAAGAGATTCTCTTCCGTACCCCACCTCCACTTTTTTGGGGAACTTCTGTGTGCATTGGGTTGAAGATATTTTTCTGTGTGGCAATTAGGCAATTTTTTTTTTGCCAAAATCTTAGGAGTTTCAATTTCTTAGCATGAGAAGTACAAAAATTTAATCCTTTACACTTATGAAAGGTAAAAAGCTAGCATTTTTACTTTATTAATGATTATTTTTTTCCTTCATAGACAAAGCACATACAGCAATGCTTCTTAGTCTATCTTCAAGCCAGTAGGTGGAGTTATTCTAATTGTCCTATCTAATTGTGGTCCCTTAGTTACCCTGTGTGAACAGGTTTTCTCAGTTTCTCTCCAGAGATCACATTGCTTGTCCCTAAATTGTCATCAGAACTGTAGTCACACAGTCTCTAGCATCATACCTGACTGACGCCGAGCTTTCCAGAGCTACTGTTCTACCTTTGAATTCTTCTTCATTCCTATACTTGATGGACTTATTTTCTTTTTTCAACTTGGCTGTGCATTTGAAAATAATTTTTAGTGTCTTTAATCTAGCATGTGGAATTTTATTTCATCTATAGGCTACAGAGGGGAATGCTTCTTCATCTGCCAAGAGGCCACTAATGGAGCAACACTATTCTTTTAAGAAAAGCATAGTTATGCAAAATATTTTATAAAAATATAACCAAGAAAAGTAAAACTTTAATGATTTATTTATTTCAGATCCACTTTTCTTTGGTTATTTCCCTAGATTGTTTTGTTCAATCAGAGCAATTACCTTCTTCAAATGTGCTCAATAGGCAAAAGATATTTTCTGCCTTAGGAAGTTTAAAGGTTTTAATTGAGAGACATTTGCTACTGCATAACATACAAATAAAAAAGAGAGAAATATGTTAAGCTTTTTTATTTATTTTCTTGTTTTTTAATTGATGTTTGAAATCCTCAGCATTTTCTGCATGCTAGAACTATTTGAAGAATGAGTTTTCCAACTTAGGGCAGTGATTTTAAATACATTCCTACACCCAAGATTGTACATTTTTCCTTTTCTGTTTCTTAAACCACCAATTCCATTTGTAGTCCAGCCAGAAAACATAGTCGGTGATGAAGAAGTATGCCTTAAAAACCAGTAACTAGAGCTGGGCATGGTGATACATGCCTTTAATCCCAGCACTCAGGAGGCAGAGGCAAGTGGATTTCTTTGCAATCAAAGGTAGCCTGGGATGGTCTGAGTAGCACATTCTAGGTTAGCTGAGGCTACATAGTGAGACTCTGTGTCAACCAACAAACAAAACAAACAAAACCCAACAAAAGCACTGCATAAATAGATGAATGTGCCCATAGTAACTCGCAGGTACAATAGCAAAAATATGCTGATTATCAGAGAAATATTGCTTAACAACTTCCCCAATCATTCAGTGGTTGAAATAATTTATTCATGCATTCATGTGGTTTAGAGAAACTAGGTTATATTCAGTTGCGCTCACTCATGTGTCTGTATGATGAAGATTCAAAACTCTAGGCTAGGCTCAGAGAAGAAAGTGCAGCTGGGGCTTGAGTAAATGTTCCTGGGAGACAGAGAGATCACCGGGCTAGCCTGTCTACATTATTTTAAGGTTATTGGCAGAAGTGATTGGCAAATACTTGACTATTTCAAGCATCTGTTTGTCCTGTGCCTGCTGATAGCTCATTGGTAAAAACAAGTCACATAGTTAAGCTCACTATTAATGAAATGAGAAGTATATGCATTCTATGGCAGTTTCCTAAGCAATAATTTCATCTACTTCATGTAGGAAAATAAGAAAACATATTTAGTCTGGTTTCCCAAAGAATTTTCTCTGTACAAGTCCTGTAAACTTCTATTCATAGTTTCATGAAATGAAGAACTTTTTTTTTTTTTCTCTTTTTGAGACAGGGTCTCCCTGTAGCCCCAGCTGTCCTGGAACTCACTTATGTAGACCTTTTAAAAATACATTATCTTCTGTTATTATTATGAATGTCTACCATATGCCAAATAATTTATCCATACTATGAAAGTAAATCTTGTAGCATTCCAACAAAATATTTTATTCATTTTAAATTTTCAAATAAAAAAGCATCTCAAACTACTTTAGTAACTGGCTCTAGGTCAAACAGGTAGTTATTGCTGGACTAGGTATTAAAACCCAGCTGCCCTGGGGTTCAAAGTCTGTGCTTTTAGGCATGCCGTACTTCCATCAGTGCACTCTTGAGCCTGTTGCAGAAGAGTGAGCTTTGAGTTATGAATTTAGCTGATATAATGACAAGATTGGTTTTGTAGAGGGTTATGTTTTCTTAACTATCAAAGCAGGAATTTTAAAGTGCAATATCACTGACTAAGCATTGGCAGAAATATGCCAGCTGCTGACCTTCTCTGTAGCTATTTCAAAGTAATTGATTTGTTACTTCACTTTGTTTTATTAATATTGCCATATTATTGGATATTCATTTTTCTAATTATATTTTTTTTCAAGAAATCTGGCTTTTACTTCCTTCAAGATGTCCTGGAAACTCAGGTCTTCGTAGATTTCCAACTGTCAAAAAATATATTTATAACTTTTTAAGAGTAATTGCCTCTGAAAACTAAATCATAAAGTAAACGTTTTTAATATTTTCCTTATTGGATATGTGAAGTAAAGAAATGTTACCTGATAGCTTACAACTCCAGATAAAACCAAGTGCAGAAACGACAGTGAGGATATATCAGTATTTACCATTTTCAAAATAGTGGAAATCAGAACAATTCATTGTTTTTTTAAAAAAAATTGTATTTATTATTTCTATTTTATATGTATAAGTGCCTTGCCTGCACATTTGTAAGTACACCCATGTCCTGCAATGCTTTCAGAGGTCAGAAGGGGGCAGATTCATTGGAACTGGCATTATGGATGGTTGTTAGCCACCATTCAAGTGCTGGGAACTGAGCCCAGGTCCTCTCCAGGAGTAGTCAGTGCTTCTAACCGCTGAGTCATCTCTCCAGCCCCCTTAACAACTACTTGTTGATAGTTGAGTTGATAGTAAAAGATGAGTAGAGATGTGTGAACTGATTATGGAATAGAACTACAATTACAGAGCAGTAATTCTAGCTATTTTGGTTCTGTTACTGCTTTTATCTCCAACTAACTCCATCTTCTCAGTAAAGCCATATTATCCCCTCAGTGAACTGTCAATGCACAGCTTCCCTTATGATCAAATGATCATGTTGTTCACTTTTAAATGTCTTTATTTTCTAGCATTGTTATTTTTGATGTAGTAAAACTTCCTATTGATAAATCTATCTCTTTCTTTTATTCAGGAGGAAATTGATAGGTGGGGAGATTTTGTCCTGAGTTTTCAAAGATCCATATGGATTGGGGGGCTCTTATGTCAAACATGAGGAGCTTATTGATTTCAAATATAGATTTTTGAGAACATTCTCAGAAAGCAGAGTGTCCCTAGCCCAAGAGTCCTTCTGTGAAGTAGCCATAGCCTCTTTCTTCTCATTGACCAGCTCCAATTTTATTTGTACAATCGTATTGATAACCCCAGTCTTTCGTTCACAGATAAGCTTCTTTCTGGGCAGTAGATTCTTGAAGCTGAAGGAGCTTGTGGTAGTTACTTTTCTGTTTCTGAGATAAAACACCATGACTGAGGCAACTTATAGAAGGAAAAGTTTATTTGGCTTATGGTTCCGAGAGTCCATAATGGTGGAGGAGGCATGGCAGCGGGAGCAGAAAGTTGAGTGCTCATATCTACAATCATGTGCAGGAAGAAGAGAGACCAAAACTGGAAGTGAGACAAAGCTATGAACTCACAAAGCCCACCCCCAATGACGTGCTTCCTCCAGCAGGGCTGTACCTCCTAAACTTCCTAAAACAATGCCAACTGACTGAGTGTTCAAATACTTGGAGCCTGTGGGGGTCACTCTCATTCAACCCACCACAGAGCCCCTGTACTAGGATGATACAGACTGGGCAACAAGGCTTGGCTAATGAACATGGGTTTAGAGATGTGGCCAGACAGCTGTGTTCACAAGCCTGTTTTCTAGACTGAAGGAAGCAGGGCCAGAGTTTTGTAAACCACATAGGAGAAAAATCAAAATTAATTGGAGAGAAGAAGGTTTTTTCTTGGACATATTGATATAAACTATGCACTGATCTTATCAGTTCCACAACAGGTGCAAGGATGATGATGTCACAGACACTGGGCTTCTTGACTTCTTTGAGCTCTTGAAGCAATTCTGGAGCCAGTGACCTTCAGGTTATTTCATATGTGATGCGATTCTTCTAGCCTAGTTCAGCTGGATTTTCTGATGTTTGGTGACAAATGAAGCCTTAAGTAGAGTGCATGTGAAAAATCAAATGTATCATTGGATATATTTCTGTGTATGCTTTTAAACCTTTTGTTCAAAAAATGTTTAAACATCATTGTTCTTTTATTGTGCATTCCCTTTTTTACTTGTCTCTTTGAATTGGTGTAAATCATGGAAAAAATTGTTTAGCAATTCTGACTTCCCTACTCACATGCAGAGTGAATTTGGACTCCCTAATTCACTGATGAAGTGAATTTGTATCAGACTTTTAACCAAATAACAAAATCATATCAAGAGTTTCTAATGCATACCAAGAACTTTGGATGAAATGATTTGTCTAAGACTAAGTTGAATTTTTTCAAATCTCAATTGAATATGAATTTATTTTTTAAGTGCCATTTCCCATTCCTCTCTCATTTCCTTCCTTCCTTCCTTCCCTTCTTCCTTCTTCCTTCCCTCCCTCCTTCCCCCTCTCCCTCTCTCTCTCCTTCCCTCTCTCCCTCCCTCCCTCCTTCCGTCTCTCCTCTCTTTTCTTTCCTTCCTGACTTCCTTTCTGTCTTTCCTTTCTTTCACTTCTTTTTTCTTTCTGTCCATCCATCCATTCAAAGCCACAATATCCAACCAAATGATGTGGCTAGAATGCAGTCAGTTTGCCTTTGAGGAGTATGCCTGCTCATTTAAATCTATATGGAACAAAATTTTCCCCCTAGAGGAACCTGATTATGGAGATGAGCAATTGTGCTTGTCTGACCACCATCTCTTTCAATTGGCTCAAACTGCCAATCAGCAGGTCAGACTTTGTAAAGAAGTCTGGATCTGGAAACAACGGGAAGGGGAATGACTCTTGTAATATGACACTGTATTGATATGTAGTGTGTTCCCTGTGCACACAGAACTATTAGTATTAAAAATACATAATTTGAGTAAGATTCAGGGTTATGTCCGCATACTCATCTTACTCCATACATAGCACTATGAAGACCCTCTCCACGCTTCCCACACTATCCCAATCATGTTGGGCCATTATGTAAATTTCTGGCATTTTATTTTTTGATGCTTTTTTTTTCTTTAAGAAATTCCCTAATCAAAACCCTTTCATAAAACAAGAGTAAATAATTTTTAGGTGTTAGCAACATACACATGAAGCTCCAAGTTATTTTATTTTGTTGTGGGAAGACCTTTATTTATTTGTCTGTTTTATGTAAAGCATTTAGAGCAGCTAGGTAGCTTAAAACCTAAATTTAATTGAGGTTTCCTCTGTCCCTCTCTCCCCCTCCCTCCCTCCCTACCCCTCCCTTTCTTCTTTTTTATATATGCTTGGGTAGCCGAGCATCCACGTGAGAAGGACCAGATGCCTTTGAAGTCACTCCTATGTTCTGTGGAGGAGAGGACGTTCTTCATCTGAGTGACTTCATTCTTGCTCCTTTAACCAAGAAACAGAATAATTGTATTTGAGAACACCAGATCTTGTGGTTTAAAGTAGGAAGATCTTATTTTGTCTGTAGGAAGTAGATAATACTACTTCTTCACCATTAATATTTTAGGTGGAGAGACTGTGTGGTATGATCCTTGCTCTGGGAATCAGGTGACTGGGGCAAACTCTGACGTAGATACGTCTGAGAATCATCAGACAGAGATACTTTTTCTGGTTCTCTTTCCTTTTCTGTGAAACCAAGAGGTCAAATTCAATCATCTGTGATCCTTCCTACTTTTGAAAATTCTATGAAGTCATGATTTCTTCTAAGACTGGCTCTCTTCCAAATGTCCTTCTTTTAAAATTGCCTATTTAAGAGCCTATTGTGATTCAGAGAAAGGACCTTGGGCATTACCACGTGGAGCAAGTTTTGGAGTCTGTTCTGAGAAATCTATGCAAATAATACAGTTTGGCTTATACATGGGACACATTTCTGAAAATCACTGGAAGAACATTATTAACTAGGAATAGCCTTCTAGATTTGGGCTGGTCTGTTTCACAGTGTTGGTATACAAGCTTAAATTTTAAACCAAATAATGTTTGTGGTCTAGGTTTACATCTGGTTAAAAATATCATTACAGTTAGACAGTTACTTTCATATCAGAGAAGTTGCCATCTTTATTCCTTTTTGTTTGCTGTCTGAAAAACTGCACTTACTGGAATTTTGAAGTGGGTCAAATTGCTTTTAACCTGGCCACCGTTACTCAATTTTATCAATTCTTCATTTTCTATTAACAGAAAATCTGTTTCATGACTTCAATATATAAAAGGTAGAAAGATCACAAAGTAGCCTGAAGGAGATAAATATTGACCTAGTCAAGCATGCTGCCAAGAATTAGAATAACTCATATTTTTGTTGTGGAATCAGGCCAGGACTGTGGTTCTTCCTGCCTAACTTTCCCTCTGAATTTATGTTGCTTCCTTCCATTTTGTTGTTGTTTAGTAAACGTCTGCTTTCTATTAGATTATTTATCCCCTTAACCTTTATAAATGACAATTAAGTCCATCTAGTCTGTCAATAGCATGTCATTTATTTGTTGCTACAGCTGAGCCTGACCTTCATTGATTTTATTGGAGTAATTTGCTGGAAATGATTTTTTAATGTTAGATTTATTGCCGAGGCACTTCATTGTCAGATAATTGAAGTAAATTGTAATTTTTTTCAAAATGAATGCAAGAAGCACAGGATAGGGATATATAATTTTCAAGTGTTATGTCCTACTGGGAGAGACATATAGCTCATGTCATATACTTTACAAACTTGTAAAATGTAGATTATTTTGAATAGTGTTCATTCAAAAATTAGCTTTTCCTTAAAGATTGCTCAGTAGCTGGTAATGAGTTAGCATTCAAAAATAATGTTGCAAATTAAATTCGATATATGCATAAATCTATCAACTATACCACCACTGCTTCCATTATGGGTCTGCTATTTTGGTTGAACTGCAGATTCAGTTATGAATGCACTAATGTCATATAGCTAATGCCAGCTTTTACTGGTGTGTTAAGTCATTGTCAGCATCAGTGTTTACAAGGTGTTTATTATACTGTGCTTTTGCTCTCCAAACACTTGTCTGCCCAATTAATAAAGGGTATTTCACTCCCTCAGTGGGACTTTCTTAGCATTTGCTTACTTAGTGACCATATGCTTGCTATATCTGTGTAGTAGAAGAGGGTACTAAGTCATATATTTCATACTTGGAAAAGTGTTTGTTACTATATGACACCCTAATGTGCTGCTGGATCTAGTCCTAGGAGGGCAGGATCAGAAAGTTTTGCCAGTAAAGCTGACACTTTTGTTTTTCTGGAACTGGAGTTTGATTTGAAATAAAAACCATTCAAACTTGACTTTCAGTAGTAGTGAACGAAATGTGCTTCTTCTTTTTTTTTTTTTTTTCCAATCTAAATGATGATTCATTGTTGAGTAGGCAGGTCTCCAGCATGCTGGAAATAGTTAAGGAAAGGTGGATCAGACCTTAAGCCTTAGTCTTTAAAGGAACGTCTCCATTGGCTTACTTTCTTGGGAACAGAGATCAAAGAAAGTCATGCAGTCATCAAAAGTAGAAAGGACATTGGGTCAAAATTCTCTGGGAATCTGTTCTAATTGCAGCATTTTCTCAATTGACTCACGATTATTTTAAAGCAAAAGGAGAATATGTAAAAAATAGGATTTTGAGCTACTTAAAGTATTCTATGCAGTTAGAAGATTTCTAGAATTGATAGCTTTGCTGTCAGCTTCTAAAGTAGGACAGAACAATACAGGTGGATACTGGCGATGTCACAGTTTCCACTGAAGTTACCAATGAATCATTCTCCCATCATATTTTTAGAGTTCATTTTGTATCATCTTTAATGAACAGAAGATTATTACATCACCAGGACTTTAAATTTCATTCCTGAAGTATCTTGAAAGGAAGAGATAATTATTTTAAAGAATATTCATAAAGTTCAAAAGAGCAGAACCTGCTTTCAAATGAAGAGTTTGAGGTAATAATTACAGAATAGGGAAAGTGAGCCTGTGAGTGTCCTCTATAGATGGGACTCAGAGAATCTATTTTCATTTAGGCAGAAATTATAGAGGCAGGGGGAACTTACAAAGACTTCAGGGGAAAACTTCTTGCTTTAAATCGTCAAGCCTCTTTTCTGTCTCTGTTCCTGTCACTATTATTGATATAAAGGATCCATCAACATATTTTTATGGGTGATTAAGAAAGGCTGACCTTTCCTTCACAGGTACAAATAGGTAGTTCTTCAGAGGCTGTAACTGAATGACAAGATAATTCTATCCATTTAATATTGAAGTGATGTTGATAGTATCATTCTTCTCGGGTTGGAAGCAGGACAGTGGAGAGGCCTTTTCTGCCTTAGCCTGCTCTGCCACGGGTGATGGATTTTCCCTCTGACTAATCGCTGTCACATTAACCCGCAGTATTTCATCCTTCAGAGCTGTCAAGATAATGACGATAATCCAAGTGGCTCATTGTAGGTAAAGGAAATTATATGAGCAAAGTAATATCATAAAACAGTGTTTAAATATTTTAATTTCATTTGTCAGGGCTGCCCCAACACTTCATTACACATATAACCATCTCTCATCAGTGGAATTAGTGCATTATTCATTACTGTTAATTATTTTCACATAATGGCTGCCCTGATATATTTAACCTCCACATTATATCTCAGATAATGGGTCTGTAAAATTGAATTGTGTGAAGAGTAGAGTTCTAAAGCTCATTTGCAGAACATCAAAGAACAAAGAAGACGAAAAGAATTCTAAATGGGACATTTTGCCCAGCTGGGGCCAAACATTTGTTTCTGTCTGATTTGCATACAGAAAATAGGTGGTGTAGAGTGACTTAATACTGTATAGGCTGTCAGCTCCTGTTACACAACCAATTAGGATTTGCTAATAGCAGGCATATCCAAAACAAACTTGCGAATTATAGCAGGGAAAGTGAGATAGCTCACAGGGTATACTACACAGTACAGAAAAAATAGAATTTCTTTTGGGGGACAATTGTAATGGGGAAGAGAAAATGTCAGGGAAGCAAGCTGGAGACGAGAGAGAGGAGGAGGCACGAAATTTCAGATTATTTGTTTTATGAATAACTTTAATAATAGGCACCAGTTTTGGAAAAGTAGTAAAAACTAAGAATAACCACAGAAGTCCATTTAGGTTTTTAGTCATTTATTTTTATCACGAGTCTATAAAATCTACCACTTACATATATAACATTTTCTCAGTAACCTGAAGTCTTTCAACATTCATGTACACAAGGCATCAGTTTAGACCCAAGAAAGCTACGTGGGAGGCCAAGTGTTTACAAGTTATTTCCTCATGATGATCTGATTAACATCGTCTAAGCACATCCTATGTTCAAATATGTTTCTGTACACTTTCTGAGTGTGGGTAACTGAACCAAAGAGCTAGCTGGAATTGATGGATTCTGAGCAGGAGTATCTTGAGGGAAGGACTTAGGCATGCATTTAATTTAAAAACTGTGAGTTATACCAAAAGGCTGCCCGAGTTCAGAACCTTGGCCTGAGGTTAGTGGAGTATGGCTTATTGAAAGTTAAAAACAACAACAACAACAACAACAACAACAACAAAAGCTTCCTTTAACTTTTTTTTTTTTAGTAATTGGTGTTCTAAAATTAAAAAAAATAACTTTACTGAGTATGCTTGAGGCTTACAACATGATGAGGGGTGTACATGCACATAGTAAAATGGCTTTTATAGTGAAGCAAATTAACATATTTCTCGGTTCATGTCATTTTGTTAGAAAGTGGCTAAAATCTACTTCCTTAACAAAACCGTTTAATCCTATACAATTTTATGAGCTGTAATCTTCATGCTGTACCTTCAGTTTCCAGACTTGGATGTAGTTCTAGTGTCTCTTCTGTTGCTATGATAAAATACTCTGACCACAGCAACTTAGGAGAAGAAAGAATTTGCTTTGACATGTAGGTCGCAGCCCCACTGCAGGAAGTCTGGGCAGGAACTCAAGCAGAAACTGGAAGCAGAAACCATAGAGGAACGCTGTTTACTGGCTTGTTTCTTCAAAACTAAAATCTTTAGTTTTGAGAACCAAGATCACCCACGGTAGCATTCTTACAGACCTTGGTATCCTTGGGCCTGCATCTCCCCACTGCCTTCCCCCACCCTTGTCCTTAGTAACAGCTTTTATTTTCTGTCTCTGTATGTTTGACTTATTATGAAGAAACTTTTGTACAAATGAGATCACCTAATACTTTTCTTCTGTCTGGCTAATTTCTATTTTGCAATAAGGCTCTTTAGGTTTATTTGTAATGTGACAAATGACAAGATCTCATTCTTTTCAAGACTGAATAATATTCTACTACATATATATTTAATCATTTATTTTTAAGTTGTTTTTAATTAATTAATTGTTAAATTTTATGTGTGGGGGTGTTTTGCCTGCATGTAAGGGCACCGCATGTGTGTAATGCCCATGGAGACCAGAAGATGGTGTCGGAGCCCATGGAACTGAAGTTACAGACCATTGTTAGCTGCCATATGAGTACTGAGAACTGAACCTTGGTCCCCTGCAAGAGCAGTCAGTGCTCTTAACCACTGGGCCGTCTTTCCAGCCCCTCGTTTATTCTTCAATAGACACGTTGCTTCCATACCTTAGCCTACCGTACAGCTATCTCTTTGACCCTGTGTGTGTGTGTGTGTGTGTGTGTGTGTGTGTGTATTTATATGAGATTGCCAGATCATGTAGAATATAGAAATTCTACGCTTGTTTTGTGGGGAATTTCTATACTGTTTTCCAAATCTTGTACTGATTTATATTCCCAACATTTTACTAAGGTCCCCTTTCTCTACATCCTCACCAATGCTTATCAAAACTGCTAGAGTGATTCTAACAAGCATGGTGCTACCTCATTATGGTTTTAATTTGCATTTTTTTCTGATAAGTGATTCTGAACATTTTTGTGTATTTGTTGGCCATTTATTCGTCTTCTTTCTTTTCTTATTTTTTTCTTTTCTCCTTTTGGTTTTATGAAACAGGGTCTTGCTATGCAGCCCAGGATGACCCAGCACTCACTGTAGTCCAGGACGGCTTCAAATTAATGATTTTTCTGCTTCAGCATCCAACGTGCTGGAGCTACAGAGTCTGGGTTTTTATATTCTATAGGGTAGAAGGAAGGACAGGACTGGGCTTCCCTTTCCCTCTCTGGATTGGACAGGGTAGGAAGCATGTTGTTTGGTTTACTCATAGGAAAGGAGGAAATTGATTTGAGTAGAGCAAGGGCAGGAAGTTGAAAACTTCCTCCAGAGGGAGCCTTGCAACATAGAAAAAGTCTGAGAGGGCCAGCTTTGGACAAGAACCCAAAAGTAGGTCATCTTTGATGAAAGTGAAAATAATTGAAACTCAGCTGAATCTAGTCTGGGGCTTCCTTCTCTTTCTGTCCAGTTTAGAACTAGCTCCTCTTTTCCTCAATGCAATTCCGTTTATTTATTTTTGCTTTTACTGGCTGTACTTTTAGAGGAGTATCTAAGAAATTCATTGCCTATACCAACCTAATTGAGATTTTTTTTAACCCTATGTATTCTTTCAATATTTTCATGCTTTTTGGGTCTTTAAAAGACTAGGTTATACCACTCCTTGGGATATACCCAAAGGATTCATCCTATTGCAGAGACACTTGTACAACCATGTTTGTTGCTTCTCTTTTCACAATAGCTAAGAGATGGAAGCAACCTAAGTGTCCCTCAACTGAGGAGTGGTTAACAAAAATATGGTATATTTACACAATGGAGTTCTATTCAGCAGTAAAGAAAGATGAAATAATGAAATCTGCAGGTAGGTGGATGGATCTAGAAACTGTTATACTAAGGGAAGTAGCACAGACCCAGAAAAACAAAAAATGTGTGTCCTCTCTCATTTGTGGATCCTAGCACCAAATCCTTATAAGTGAGTGCATATCTTAATACAATTGCAGAGACCAGGAATATGGAAGGGGAACAGGGAGGTAAAAGGAAAGAAGGAACCCGAGAGAAGAATAGTAGGATAAAGGCGTTACTAAGGTAGAAATATGTAAAAAGGGGGTAGTTAAAGGGGGAGGGGAAGGAGGGCTATGCAAAGAATTATGGGAATAAAGGGGGAAAAATTCTCCAGATATACAGTCTAAAAAAAAAGTCTTAAGCACAGAAGGAACCCTATGGGGATGGAAGAAAGCCCTTACAGAAGCAAAATGGTTGTTAAATGAAAATCCTAGTGCCAGAGGTAGGTTGCCCCCCTATGAGCTGCTGGCCTGAGGGGCCATAGAGGTCCCCCAAAGAATAAAGGCTGTTGCCAATAATGTTGGTTGTACACCTGAAGTAGACCGATGGACCCTATTGCTGAAGACACCGCTTGATGTGAGTGCAGGAGAGGGAGAAATCAAGCTTGGACTAAGCTGGAAACTCCCTGCCACTGGATGGGTGGCTTTCATGGTGCCAAAGGTGATATGCAGATGACTGGGGGAGAATTATCCCCTATAATTCTCCTCATCGATGGACCCTGCATATTGCACAATCAACATACCAAATAAGATTTTCCTGCTGGTGCAATAGTGGACCGTCTAGTGTATGTACAACCAGCAAATTTTTAATTGGATATAATGCCCCCTCCCAGGGGTGGAAAACACATATGGTACTGTAGATCTGTCCAAACCCTGTGGTAGGGGAGAAAATAGGCCTCAGTGGGAAGTCACTGCAATTGTTTTGTTAGATGGATGTGATGCATCTGCTAAAGTACTGTCCAACCATTTGTGTTTACGCCCATAGGTTAAGTTATTATAGCAGTCGTGGTTTAGATGTTCTTGCTTCTTTGTGTTTTTGTAGTAGATGGAATCCCACTGTAATGGGCCAACAGTCCACGGAAAACTGATGATGCAGAGATCCAAAAGTTCAGTGATTTGCGACAGTTGGAGAAAGATCATCCCACACCTACCACCCCCTCGAAGGCTCAGAGACTTTAGGGGAAGCGTTTGGCATAAAGAATGTAAGAGCCAGAGGAAGGGGTGGAGTGTTAACTGGAAGTGTCCTTCAGCTACTATGCCAGCAAGCTATAGTCACACCTCTTTCCCAGGCTCATCAAGGAGTCAAGGGGTAGCCAGTTACCCCTTCCACCCAATCAGTGGACCTTAGCTGCCTGTGGGGGAGGGGCTAAGGATCTATAAGCCGAGAACACCAGGAGGTACCTCTTTCACCATTTTGTGCAGCTGTCTGGAAGTCACAGGATCTATATTTGAGTGTGGACTTTCCAGTGAAGATGTAAAAGGGGGGTGCCCACTCTTTTGTAAATAAATCCCTACCCTATGTTCTGATAGCAAGTAAACTAGTGAGGATTTTCAAAAAGAAAGGAAAAGAAAAAAAAAAAAAAAGAGCTAATGGAAACCTTCATTATTCCACTAAAGTTGACCCCATGTTGGCAAATCCTTTGGTCTTTGATTTTTTTTCTCCTTTATTTTTTCATTTTTTGGTCTTTTTGGGACAGGGTCTCCCTGTGACCTTAAGTTGTCTAGGAGCTTGCTGGGTGGATGGGGCTGGCCTTGAACTCACAGAGATCTGCTGGACTCTGCCTCCCAAGTGCTGGTATTGAGGACATGTGTCACCATGCCCAGATTAAGTCTTTGATTTCTTATCCCTACTTTTCCACCATTAAACCTCATTGTATATGTATTTTTTGTAACTTGCTTCAAGTTATTTCTGGAAAAATGTGTTAAAAATTGCCTGTCTTTGGAATCACTGACTGTTCTTGCAGAAGACTGGGGTTTGAATTCCAGCACCCACATGGCAGCTAACAACTGTCTGTAACTCCTGTTTCAGGGGATCCGACAGCCTCTTCCATCTTCCACAGGCATTGCACGACATGGGTGCACCGACCTACACGCAGGCAATACACACATACACATAAAATAAAAATAATAAATAAAATATTAAAAAATAAATAAAAATGTTCTTTAAAAAGTCTAAAAAATTATTTAGTTATTTTTATATTTTATGTGTAGAAGTGTTTTGTCCACATGCATGTAAGTACACCTATGTCATGCAATGCCTGCAGAGGTCAGAAGAGGGCATCGGATCATTTGGAACTGAACTTATGGTTGTTAGTTGCCATGTGGGTGCTGGGAACTGAGCCCAGATCCTCTTCAAGAGCAGCCAGGGCTCTTAACCACTGAGCCATCTCCCCAGACCCATGGTTTTGGGTCTTAAATTTAAGTTTTGTTCATTTTGAGGTGATTTTTACTTACAGCATGAAATAAGGGTATAGTTTTACTCTTGTGTGTGTGTGCATCCAACTTTCCCAGCAGTATTTATTAGAGATGATCCTTTTCCCAATGTTTGTTCTTGTCATCTTCTTTAAAGATAATTGACAATAAATACTTGGGTTCTTTGGGGCTTTCTATCTTGTTCCATTGATCAGCATATCAGTTTTATGCCAGTACCATGCTGTTTTGGTTATAATAGCTTTACAGTATATCTTGAAGCAAGGTACTATGATGTTCCAAGTTCTGTCTCTCTCTGTCTCTCTGTCTCTGTCTCTCTCTCTCACTGCATAGTGAGGTTATTTTGGTTTTATTTTGCTTTGCTTACCATTGGTTAGGCTACTAAATGTCTTTTATGATTCCATGTACAATTTAGGATTGTTTTGTCTATTGTTAAAGATGTTAATAGAAATTTAATAGGGGATGCACTGCATCTGTAGGTCATTTCTGGTAGTATGGATTTATTAATAGTATTAATTCTTTTAGTCACAAAATATGAATACCTTTGCATTTATTTGTTTCTTCTTCAATTTCTATCAACAATGTTTAATGGTTTTAAGTGTACTCATCTTCTACTACCATTAAGATTGGTAGAATAAGATTGTTTTCTTTATTTGTATAACTTGTTAGTGTACAGAAATTCTACTGATTTGGGATATAAACTTTGTAACCTGTAACATTACTGAATTTATAAATTCTAAGAATTTTACATGAAATCCTTAGGCTTTTCTAGATATAAGATGATCTCGTCAACAAGGAAGGCAGTTTTACTTGCCCCTTTCCATCATGGGTGCTCTTTTTTTTTTTCTTCTTTTCCTTGCCATGTTGCTCTGGCTACTAGTTCTAGTGTTATGTTGAATAGGGGTGGCAAGGGTGGACATGCCTTCTTTATACTACATCTTAGTTGTTCCCTATTGATTATGATGTTAGGTGTGAGCTTTTCCATAAGTAGCTTTCATTATACAAAGGAGCTTTTCTTCAATTTCTCACTGTCAAGAGCTTTTAGGAAAATGCTTCATTTGAACCAACTGACATGATCAAGTAGTTTTAGCATGGCACTCTACTATTATGGTGCATTGTATTGATTGATTTGTGTATTTTAAACCAGACTTGCATGCCAGGAACAAATCCTACTTGCTCATGATGTATAATTTTTTTTATATTATAGAACATTTTTTAAATCAATGATCATCTGAGATTAGATTGTATCTTTCTTTTCTTGTTATATCATTGTCTGACTTTGGTTTGAAGATATGTTGGCCTCACAAAATTTGTTCAGAAGTAACGCTTTTGGTTCTGTTTTTTCGGATAGATCACGAAGTATTGAAAATAATTCTTTGGGCCAGTGTGTTTGAATGCCTATGTTAATCTAGCTGTTTAACATTTCTATTTGTGAGTTCATTACAATAAAGTGATATATGTATCATCTCCTAGCTATTTTTTAATTGACATTTTTGTTTTATTTTTGTTTGGCTTTCCCTGTTTTATCTGTTTTTGAAACAGGGTTTCACTCTGTGTCACAGGCTGGCTTGGGGCTTACTAGGATTATGTGTAGCTGAGGTTAGCTTTAAACTCATGGCAAGCCTCCTGCCTCAGTCTCAGTCTGTCGAATACTGTGACTGTAGGCATAAATCACTGTACATAGCCGTTGGAAGGTTTTCAATCACTCTTCAAACTCTGTTTGCTAGTGATCTCTTCAAGTTTGTCTTTATTCTGAATTCCATTTTTGAAGATTATATTATTCCACGACTTTTCCATTTCTTATAAGTTTCAAATTTTGGGCATAGAATTGTACAGAATAGTTTTATTAATCCTTTTAATTAAAAAATTATTTTATGTGTATGAGTGTATTGACTGCATGTATGTATGTAAGTGTGCTTGTGTCATGCAATGCCTGTGGAGGTCAGAAGAGGGTATTGATCCTCCAGAACTGGAGTTATGGTTCTTAGCCATCATGTGGGTGCTGAGAATTGAGCCCAGTCCTCTGCAAGATCAGGCAGTGCTCTTAACCACTGAGCCATCTTTCTGGCTCTGATTCTTTTCATTTTTGAGGAATCTGTTTCAATGTTTCCTCTTTCATTTTTAGTTTGTGTCTTTTAAAATTTTTATTAGTTAATTTAGCTAAGGTTGGTCAATTTTATTTTACTAAAAAGCCAACTCTTCGTTTTCTTGACATTTTTTTTGTTCTCTTTGGTTTATTTCTTTTTTAATAATTTATTTTCTTTCCTGGAGATTTTGAGTTTAGTTTATATCTCCTCAAAAGTATATTTTTAAGATGTTAATTTTGGAGCTTCCCTTTTTCTTTTTAAAATATTTCTCCTAGACCAGGCCATGCATACACATTAAAAAATTTTTTGTTTTTTTCAGGGCTGGTGAGATGGCTCAGTGGTTAAGAGCACTGACTGCTCTTACAGAGGACCCAGGTTCTATTCCCAGCAGCCATATGGTGGTTAGCAACCATCCGTAACTCCAGTTTCATGGGATCAACACCATCTTCTGACCTCCTAGGGCATTGCTCTACACAGGTGCACTTACATACATTCCAGCAATATACTCAAACACACAAAATAAAAATAATAAATACAGTATTTTAAAAAGTATTTGTTTTTATTTTATGTGTATGAGTGTTTTGCTTGCATATATGTAAGTGCACCATGTGCATGTAATGTGCATAGATGTCAGAAAGGAGCATCAGATCCCCTGGTGCTGGAGTTACTGATGATTATTAGCTGCCATGTAGGTGCTGGGAACTAAACCTGGGTCCTCTGCAAGAGCAGCCAGTACTCTTAACCATTGAGTCATCTCTCCAGCCCTGGGAGCTTTCTTTCTTTCTTTTAAAAAATCTTTTTATTGAATTTCATACAATGTATTTTGATTATATTCAGACCCCCTCCCCCATCTCTACACTACACTACAACCCTAGCTTCATGTTCTCTATTACTATTTTTCTGTTTTTAGAGGTCTATTGAATCTAATTTTTTCCCCCTAAATACTCTTTTCTTGGGGGCGGGTCTATCCCTTGGAGTCCAGAGTCTAGCAGGTATCCATCCCTGGGAGTCTGGATACCTATTTGGTATCACACCATTAAAGAAAACTGACTCCAGGTAGCTATCAATTGCCAATAGATCCTCAGGGCTGGGGCTTCTTACCCACGTCCCCCATAGCACTCTTGGTCATATACCCAAAGGACTCTATCTTACTATAGAGCTGCATGTTAATTGTTGCTCTATTCACAATAGCAAGTAAGTGGAAAACAATGTGCTGATGAATAGATGATGAGAGTATGGTACAGTATTAATATTGTTCAGCTGTTAAGAAAAACAAAATTATGAAATTGCAGGTAAATGAATGGAACTGGAAACAATCATACCAAGTGAGGTAACCCAGACCCAGAAAGTCAAACTTCACATGTTCTTTCTCATATGTGGATGATGGCTTTGAGTCTTTATATTGGTATGTTTCATTTGGAAAATCCTTAGAGGTCAGAAAAGTAAAAAGGGGCCATGGAGCTTTCTTTTTTAATGTAGGTATTTGTTCCACTATATTTTTCTCTTAGAATGACTTCTACTGCATTTAATAATAAATTCTGTGCTGTTTTGTTGCTAGTGTAATTTGTCTCAAAGTATTTTCTCAAGTTTCTTTTGAATTTTCTTGGTCCAATGATTGTTTAATTTTTCACATCTGCGATGTTCAATATTGACTGTCAACCTGACAGGTTCTGGAATCACCTAGCAGGCAAACCTCTGTGGATGTCTACGTGATAGGGTAAACTGAGGTGGGAAGAGCTACTCAAACTGTGGGCATCATTTCATGGGCTGGGGGTGTCTCAGGCTGAATAAAAAGGAGGAAGCAAGTTCAGCATTCATCTGTCTCTTCTTCATGACTGATGAAATGTGAGTAACTGCCTCTCTTTCCCTGTCATGATAAACTATATTCCCTTAAACTATAAGTGAAAATAAGCCTTTTTTCCCTTAAGTTGATTTTGTTGGGTATTTGATCATGACAACTTGAAAAGTAACCAACACTGTAACCTACAATTATTGATTTTTAGTTTCATACTGCTGTGGTTGGAAACAATATTAGATACAATTTAAATCACATTAAATTTGTTCAGACAAGTCTTATGGTCTGACATACTGTCCTAGTTACTTTTAATTGTTACCCTGACACAATCTCAAGTCATCTGAGAGGAAAGCCTTGATTGAGGAATGCCTAGATCATATTGGCCTGTGGGCATGTCTGAGGGGGATTGTTTTTATTTTTAATTGATGTAGGAGGGCCCAAGCTATTGGGAATGGTACCAACGCTAGATAAGTGATTAAGTAATTAAGAAAGTTTCTTAATTATGTCAGATCTACCCATTGTTTTGTGTGGGATCCAGAAATATCCTCTCAATATTGTATTGCTGTCTAGTTCTTCTTTCATGTTTGCTAATATTTTCTTTATAGATTTAGGTGCTCTGATGTTCAGTGCATTTACAGTTGTCGTGCCCCCTTAATAAACTGGCACATCTATCATTGACTACCGTTTTTCTTTGTCTCTTGTGACAATTTCTGACTTGAAGACCATTTTACATGATGTAAGTACATTCACTCCCCTCTCTTGGTGAATAGCTCTATGGACAATCTTCTGCCCTTCATTCTTAGCCAGCATGCATCCATAAAGCTCAGATAGATCTCTCTCTTTTTTTATGTGTATAAGTGTATTGCCTGAATGTATGTGAGTGCACCCGTGTCGTGCAATGCTGCAGAGGTCAGAAGAGGGCTTCAGATTCCCCTGGAACTGGAGTCAAAGATGGTTTGTGACCGCCATGCGGGTGCTGGGAATTGAGCCTGGGTCCTCTGCAAGAGCAATCAGTGCTCTTAACCGCTGAGATCTCTTAAAGGTAGCATTGGAGCTAAAATGGTATTCAGTCACTTTTCACTGCAGACTTTAATACATTTACATTTAGATTTATTATTAATAGGTATGAACTTACAATCTTGCTAATTGTTTCCTGGGTGTCTGTAGATCCTTCATTACTTTGTTTCTCTCTTATTGGCTCTGTTTGTGATTCATATTTTCTATAGTCTTTATCTTATTTGTGTTAGTACTATGGCCTTTTACTTTGTTGTCACCATGGATCTTGCATGGCAATTTCTTTCACAAAATAAGAACAGTAAGTGCTGTCTTGAGCGAGTTTATAATGGCAGTAACTATTATCTTCTTGATTTCCATAACCATTCTGATAGGCAATGTAGAAAGCCCCTCAGTAACCACTTGTTACATTTTCTTAGCTGTTTCAAATTTTTGCTATTACTAATACATTGAAATTAATTTCTTTAAATCTATAGTTTTCCCTTCTTTTGAATTTTTAATAGATCAAGTTCCATGAATAGGGTTCTTAGTTTTCATGGTTTTTGGTGTATCTTGTTAAGTAGATTTCTAGATTTTCATTAAGTAATACTGCCATAATAATAGTGCATAAGGTTAGCGATTTATTGAAACTTTGGCAGGATTTGATATTAGCAATAAGTATTTCTTTTCTTTGCTCTTGTATATATTTTAATTCCATACCCATTGTTCAGTGCCCAGTGAACACTGCCTAATTTTCAGTTATGTAACATTTATTAAGTTCCTGCCATGCATCAGCAGACTGCTGGAAATGAGTAAAGGTAATCCCCGGCTTTGGGGTCTCACACTGCAATCAGCTACCTTTTCCTGGCACATTCCTTGTATCCTCCTGATTCTAGAGTTTTCTTCTTTTGTTCTTGCTATTTAGATACTATTAGATTTTAAATAAGTGTTCTGTCCATTCTTGAAGACCTCCATTCTTTAAAAAATATTTATTATATTTTTATTTAATGTGTATGAGTATATTGCTTACATGTATGTGAGTGTACCCATGTCATGCAATGCTGGTGGAGGTCAGAAGAGGGCATTGAATTCCCCTGAAACTGGAGTTACAGACAGTTGCTAGCCACCATGTGAGTGTTGGGAACTGAACCTGGGTCCTCTGCAAGAGCAACCAGTGCTCTTCACTGCTGAGCCATCTCTCCAGGACCCACATTCTAATCTTACTTTCTTCAAGAAACATTATATGTTCACGATACTCCTGTTGCTTGAATCACCCTGTTCTAAGCATCCCTAAAGAATGATGTTTCATCTCTATTATGATATTTGATTTTTATGAGCTTTATAATAGAGTTATTGATGGATACCTCTGTCTCCTTCACGAGATTATGACACTCAAGACAATAGCAAGCAGCTCTCGTTTAACTGTGTGTATCCCTCTGTGACTATTAAGGGCCTGTGCCCATCCTAGGAAATAAGCACATGTTTATATAGGCTTTTTTATGTTCATTGGTTTGAAAGTTCAAAGTCCAAGATTGTATTCAGCTCCTTCTATATAGAATTACAATCAATATGACTTTTGAAATTCTCAAATTTGTATATTTATTGAGAAATGGTTGACATGCTATGTTTTCCATATGATATAACTTTAAGTTTTCCATGTGATGTTAATTTAATATCTAATAAGTAGTTGAAAAGCATTCTGACTGACAAGCTGAAATTGTGACATTAAATCTGGGTAGAGAACATGTAATACTGTTTATTATACTTTTTGTCTGTCATATATACCTATATTTTTGCAATAAAAATGGTGCAAAGCTTTATCTGACTAGTTGTCAACTGACACTTGCTAAAAACAGTTTCACAACAGAAAAGAGTGCTCTAGTACTAGGTAAATTGTTAATTTACATAGCTTCTGGTTTTCTACAAAGGTTTATTTCAAAACTGCCAAGTGGCAAAGGGTTTTGGCTCTTTCCATTAAGTATTAATAAAACAGCCTGCAATACAGATCCCCTTTACCTGGCTCATCTGGGAGTTGTTTGGAAGAGATCCATTTATTTCACTTAAAGTTTGTTACATACTTCCATTTCTGTGGTAAATCCCAGGGCACCATCATGGCCCAGAAAGGTTGGTGTTCATTTGTTTAGAGACTCAAGAAAGATTAGTCTTAGCTGACAGTGTCAGGATGTGTCAAAAGTGGGGTCCCTCTTTTATTTTTCCTCAATAACCCTAGGAATGAAGACAATCTGATATTTCTAATGAAAGTGACTTTTATAAACAAGTCATCTCCCACTGCTTGCTTGACAAAATACCAAGGCCAATTCTAGGAAGAACTTGGCAGCTGGGAAAGTTTCATTTAGCTGCTGGGCCACATTGTTTTCTATGCCATTTTGCCATCTTGGGAAGCTGCCACTCTGTGTCATTCTATCTGTGTCTTGCCCTGACTCTTCCTAGAGCCATCTTCATACCCTCACCTACTTTTTCTCACCTTCTGCAATCTTACTAGGGAGTAAGGAGAACATGTTTCCCTGACTTTTTGTATGACCCTGACAATGTAGAAAACATCACTTATCTCATATCTCATCGGTTCTTAAAATAATCCCATTTAGTGGCCATTGCATTCATCATTATTCTTTCAAATGAAATAATTGAGTTGAGGTGAGTTTAGAAGGGTTAACAAGAACTGTAGGTGTAGGCCAGCACTTGCCCAGCATGCTCAAGGTCTTGGTTTTAATCTCTAATGGCGGGGGCGGGGTTGTCTAGGATCATACATTTAATGTGGCAGAAGGCAATTTCTATAGAAGGAATAACAATATCTCTGGCATGTTCTTAGTGTGACCTTGTCAGTTCTTGAAGGGCCCAGCTCTGCATCCCTTCCTTTTCAGTCTGGGTGAATGTATGATGATTTCACCTCACATCATCTGTCTGATGGGACTTCTTTGCCTAGAAATAGAAGACACTGTGACTCCCTGGCCATTGCAACATTTGTGCTCAGAGCATTGGGCCGATATCCGAGAAGTCAGATTACCTTGAGGCTGTTAGGTTGTGAAGAAGCTGAGTCTCAGGAAGAGGGCATGCCCCAGGCTCTGCTCAGCAGTCTTAGCCTTTCATGTTATCTCTAGAGCCAAATGTATGCAGCTATGAATGAAGCTGCGTTACACTCTCAAGTGCAGCACATCTTCTGGCTGAGAACCATTGTGTAAGCACAGTAAATGCTAGGAGCAAAAGTATCACAAGGGTTCGAAAGATGGCTCAGTGGGCAAAGTGCTTGCTGCCAAACCTGTTTGATTCTTGGACTCCACAGGGTGGAAGGAGAGAACTGACTCCTATAAGTTGTCCTCTGACCTCCATATGTACATCATCCCCAAATAATAAATAAACAAATATTATTAAATAAGCACTTCCATAAATCCTTGACTTACAGAATATGAGAACAAAAGTCAATGAGTTTTTAGTCTTTAATTTTTAGGCTGGTTGATTACATATCAAAAACAAGTGGAACCAATGTATCCACAAAAAGCACAACTCTCACTTCAAAAGGGATAAGAGATGATAGTTTATTCAGGAGCCAAATATGAGTGACCATGGCCTAGGAACACAGATTTAAGTTATCCCAAATTCCATATTACAACATGGTGACAGTTTTGTAAAGTTTTTATAGTAATAGAACAAAGAAAGCTCAAGACACTTTTCAAAGGCATCAGTGGAGACATGAGAAAGTCAGTTATAGCAAAGCCAGGAGAATGCTGCTATAGGTCTAGGTGCTATCTGACAGCATTCTTAGCCATTGGGTTAGAGGTAGCTAGGGCTGGGTTAAATCAATACATTCCAAAAGGTTTTTATCAGTTAGTCACAAGATGGACCAATACAGAGGTGGGCAAGTGGCTATTTAGGGGGCTAAAGATGGCCCCAAATAAATTGCCATTAGGCTCTGAACCTGCAACATTCTAAATTCTCTACCATCATTGAAGTTCTAATCAATTGACCAGCCTTGTAGAAGGCTCAGTTTGAAGATGCACATTTTTTTTTTCTGAGAATTTTTTGTTCATACTTGCCACCATGGTAAGGTCTTCTGTGGTTGCAGGAATGGATTTTCTCCACTGATTGAAAGAATAAAGAGACAGGAAAAGTAAAGTCTTAGCGCACTCAGCAAGATTTTATTGAAAGCCAAAGAGTGCACACACACAAACACAAACAGATACACAAAGACACACACACAAAGACACACACACACACACACACACACATACACCAAAGCACACAAAGAGACACAAAAGATACAGAATCCCTAAGATGGAGAGACCCAGGGCTCGTGTCTGAGTCTGCTTGGATTATGGGTTTTGTATATTTGGGAATGTGATGAGTTCCTTTTTTTTCCTCAGAATTGGCTCATTTGGACTACTGTAGGGAAATAGATAATCCACACACACAAAAAGGGATTTGTTAGTTCCTGCAATGGGAGCCCCACATCCAGCCACCCTGTGGGAAATTTGAAAGTCTTGCTAAACTGTTTGTTCCATGGGAAAAAGCCTCCCAAGATTTGTCTTAGAAAGAGAAGAATCAGAAGTCAGCCATCTTAAATGGCTAAGGACATTACTCAACCTAGAGCCTCTTTTCCTGTCTGTCTGCTTGTCAAGGGTCTGCCTGGTGACTAGTCCCAGAGAATGACCCATAAGGAATAGATGCTGAATGTGAACTGGACATTCAGTCTCCAACATGCTTGTGCTTAGTCTTTCCACTCTGAGGATGAACCCCAGTAATCTATCACACACTTTCTATCAGAATTTGCATATCACAGGACACAATGATATAGATGGAATTACAACTTCTATTGTAAATTTACCCAAAGTTTCATCACTGAAGTCTCAAGTTAGAGGACAAAATAGATTCTTGCTGTGTTTTGTTTGTTTTTAAAAACCCTTTTGTTTGAAGTATATTTGGAAAAGAAGCAACAGAGAAAACTAAAATGGATCTGCTGGTCAGGATTCCTGGGTTTGGGTTCAGTTTTGCCACCATACAGTTTGCTTATGTTGAGGAACAGTCAGAAGAACAAAGTTGAATCTTGTTGGTTCAGTCTCAGAGCAGCATCAGGAACTGCATGTTGGGGCAAGACAGCTCATCAATAAAAGCATTTGCCATGTAAGCCTGGTCACCTGAGTTCAATCTCTGATTCTAGGGTAAAAGGAGAGAACCAACTCCCAAAAGTTGTCCTCTCACCTTTATACATACCCTTACATTCAGACACAGACACAGAACAGACACAGACACACACACACACACATGCACACACACACATATACACAGAGTAATAATAAATAATAAAATAAAATAAAATAAGAAGAGTTGATTGCACGTTTGGATGAACTTCTGTTGCCCAGCAACCCCTCAGTCTGTAGAGGAGTAGGGACCCAGGTGGCTTCAATTGGTCTCATAACAGACATCAGCTAAAAGATACAAATTTCAAGATATCACAGATGGATTTGTTTCTATGAAGGCATCTCAGCTCAATAGCATGAGCCAAAGAACTGAACTATCAGGACTATGAATTTATGTACCTCTCTCCAACAAACTTGTGGTAATAACTGCTTATATCTATTCTTCCTCCACTCTTCAAACATAGTGGTTGTGCTAGCTAGTTTTTCTTGTCAACTTGACACAACCTGGGAAAAGGGCACTCAACTGAAGAATTTCCTGTATTAGACTGGCCTATGGCCTTAACTTCGGAAGATTGTCTTGATTGACATGGGAGGGCCCAGTCCACTGTGGGTGGTACCATCCCTAGGTGGGTGGGCCTGAGCTTTTGGAAGTGATGGTAATTTCTACTATGTGAATGTTGGTGGTGGTCTCAAAGTTGTGTCTTTTGTGATAATTAATCAAGCTGTACTCAAATGAATGCAGCATATATTATAATTATTATATATATTATGTAATATATAATATAATTTACTAAATATGTCTTAAATTTTCAATCAATATGAAAACTATCGATGCAATATTTGCATTGTTCATTTATACTGGTTTTGAAATTCATGTGCATTGTATACTTAACAGCACATGTCAAACTGGGTGCTGTTTTCATGAGGAATAATCTGTATTTACTTATCCAAAATATTTATGTTGAAAAGTTTACTCAACTTGTGTCAAACTTTAGTTTCCAATAATTTACTATCTACTTTAAAATTTAAATTTTTCTCAGTTAAAAATACACAGTCGAATATTCAGTTCCTCAGTGTTACCAGCTGCCCTTCAACTGCTCCATAGCCCCATGTGGCCAATAGCTACTGCACTGAATGGTGCTGGTCTTAACTAAAAACATCAAAACTATGTATGTGCTCACACACAAAAAATCCATGAATCTAATCTTCAGCCAAACAAACATATTGGAAATATATCATTTTATCAGAAGCTTTGCTCCAATCATTTTTCCATTTATTCCCTGAGTTTCAGTATTCTAATTCTAGCTAGACTTTCTAACATACTTAAAAATTTTCTTGACTTGCTAAAGAGAAAGCACCACGTACATCCAAATTTTTCCTGTTGAGCTAAGACTAATTATTAGCATCAATTATGGTGCTGTATTTTAATTCAGTACTGCCTCTGAGGTGCTATTAGCATATCTGATGCTATTGACTATGCCACAGATTGGCAAACTGCACTTTGGGCCAAAGGTGCCCTCTATGCATCACTTAAGTAAGGCCCATGGAACAACGATGCACAGATTCCTTTGTGTATTGTCAGTGTCTGTTTTGTGCTAGAGTAGTGGACACCATATGACCTCACAAGCCTGAAATATTTACTCATGGACAGAATGACTAGACTAAGTGACCCTAACTGGATAGACATATTTTCTTTACTCTCTTATTTAGCAAGTTGTCTCCTCACTGATGTTAAATTTCCTATGTGGTTTTTGCTGCTTTTACTGTTGTTAACATTTGTTTGTTGACATGTTTGAGACAAGATAGGACTAGATTGGCCAGAGTGGCCTGGAGTCCATCATGCAGCCCAGATCAGCTGGAATTCATGACAACCTTCCTGCTTAAGGCTCCCAAGTATTGGTATTACAGCTTTAAACTACCATACTTAGTTTTTTTCTCTTTTGGTTAAAGTTTCTTTGTATAGTAACTATTTATTTGTTGACTTATATTACTATGTATTTTGGAACTGTGTGACAAAATATGGTTGTGGGGACCTAAAGGCCCCACCTTGCATAGGTCTGAAAGGAAGTTACTGGGGGTGTGACCTGGCTTGCTTTGAAAGTCTGAATAATACATCCGCACTGCTGAGGAGTGTATGATCAGCGCATGACCATCCTTAAGATACACCCTCAGGGGGGAGTTACAGGTGACTTTATAAGCTTTGTAACACCTGCAACAAATGAGTCCCTGCTTGACTAGACTCCCCATTGAGTCTGAGTGTCCCCGGGTAATGGGGGCGGCGTGGGCTGGTGAAAGGTGTACTTACTCATCCCCAATCATCACCTC
>NW_008352267.1:13631360-13633923 GCF_000622305.1 Nannospalax galili
GCAATACAGTACAGTGTAGAGTGTTCTTATGTAATTAATCAGGTGCTTAGACTATTTGTCCCTTTCCCTTAGTGGTTTGGCAACATCAGCTACTTATAAATTTCATGGTTAGTAATTTTATGGTTCCATTTTCTCAATTTTATCTTCTGAGGTTTCGGTGGCCAAGGCCAATGACTAGGTCAGTAAAGTTATGAAAATAACATCTTCCTTATAATAACTCCATATAACTTCAAAGGCTTGTTTCTCTAATTCATATTTTCCTATTCTTTCTATGTTTCTTATACTGCCTGTAATTGTTCAAGTATACTTTGCTATGCTGACTTGTAGTAAAGGCACCAAGGTGGTCTGGATCTAGCTAACCTATCCATAAACTATAATGAATACCATGAAACTTTCTTTCCTTGAATATTTCTATTATTTCTTTCATAAACTCTTGTATGAGGAAGTGGTTCATCGGTGGGCTCCTGGATTCTAAATATGTTCTCTTTTCCCTTAAGGGGATGCTATAGCCTACCTCTCACTAACTCGTAGGCAATTCCAAAGTCTGTCTTAACGGTAGGCAGCAATCTTCTTTTAGTATCCCTCTGATGTCCTTGAGTCAACTCTAGGGACTGAAGTAGGGGGATTATATACAAATAATTCTTCTTGCTGTAACTTATCTAGAATTTTCCAAGGTTGCCTATTCTTAGCTACTTTACTTATTGCTTAAAACAAGAAAGGGGCATTTGGAGGAAGTCTAATATCGGGAAACTGAGTTCCCAGTCCATATCTAGTCTCTCTTCAGGTGGACCTAATGACCTGAGTAGATACAAAGCAGTTCCTCTATGAGGAAAGAACAGGAATAAAGACAGCAATGAAGACAAGAACTAAAGCAGAACAGCCAAGGACACAGCATGCTTTTTTAACACAGCCATCTCCAGGAAGCATTCTTCATTCGAAGTTTTCTCAGCCTCGACCCACGGAGAGTACCTCATGCAGGCACCAGTGGAGGTGGCGTGACATTCAGGGTAAGCAAGACCCTAAATATGGGTAAGGCAATTTTTAAGTTTGAAGACCCAGCACTTAAAGCACTGACAGATATGTTTAAAAGCAGGGGATTAGATTTGTCAGATCCCATAGCTCAAAAGGTTTGGGCAGAGGTGATTCATTTGGCTCCCTGGCTACTTGGGGCTAATGTTTTTACTGGGGATACTCGTGGGAACATGTGGAACGTCTAGCTCGACAAAGGGAGGTTCAATTGGGGGTTGATCCGCTTCTGGAGTTCTACCCTATTATTTTGGCCTTAAAGGCATGCTTTTGGCCCGAGAGCCCTAAGCCCTCAGTGCCACCTCCTGACAAGCCTTCAGAAACCCTGGCATGGAAATCATGGGAAGGGTTTGAGGAAGAATGCAGAAATGCAACAGAAGTGGAACCAAAAGTGGCCAAAGTAACAAGCAGCACCTCAGGCATGCCCTGGCCAGCTACAGGGCTTTCTGAAACCCATGAAAACCATCCCATTTCCAGGATTCTGGCCCCACTCAGGAGGCTTCTGTGAGGCCATGGTTGAAAGCGTATCCTATTAATGTAAGCCCAGGAGGCGCGCACTCTGACCCCTGGTATCCCTGTGAAGAATCGCGCTCAACACACAGGGACAAAACCAAGTTTCGGGATGCAAAAGCAAGAGGAATTTATTCATACACAGGCGCCTGCGGACGCAGAGTCCCGCTCGAGTCAGGACTTGCGTGCCGGGCTTAGTTTGGGGGGGCTTTTTATAGAGCAGAAGCAAGGTACAGAAGCAGATGCATGGTTACAAGATTATTATTAGTGCATTTCAATGGGTACAAGGTATGAGGAAACAGTATTGCCAAATTCAGAGGGGGCTATGGGTGAAACTGATTGTTATCGTTAACTTCCCAGTAGGCTGTTATTGCTAACTTCCCGGTAGGGGCCTCAGGGTGGTGGCAGGTGGTCCGACTGCAAACGTCCTATCTTCCACTGCTAGTTTCACAAGACCTGGGTTAGAATCTTGGCTTATCGAATGGCTGATTACAGTTCTTTTTCTAAAATGGCCTTCCTGCTGTCAGTCGGGTCCTTCAACAGTAAGCATAAGAACATTAGAACCAAACATGGCAAGGACGTTGAGATTACCAGAATCATTTAAAACAACACTACAATCAACATGCAAAGGGCTTGAGGCAAGATGCTTGAGCAGACAGTCATGTGACCAGAGTGGTGGGAAATCCTGAACCTAGGAAACTGCACAAGCAGGGCCTTCAATGGCTCCCTCAGTAGATGGGTCACAGCTGAGCAAAGGGTCTGTGAGCTTCAGGATGTCTTAGTAGAAACCTCTCAAACTAAAAAATAAAAGAGCAAATAGAACAAAACAGAAAAACAGAACAGGAGATCCAAGAACTGTGGGCAAAAGGAAAAGGATTCCATGATGGGATTATCACAAGGAAAGAAAAAAAGAGGAAAAAGAAATATAGTAATTACTGAGAATTTCCACAAATGAATGTCAGAGACCAAATAACAGATCCAGGGAGCTCACAGTGTCCACATTTAAAAAAAAAAAATCAAAAAGCTA
>NW_008352267.1:13634983-13638564 GCF_000622305.1 Nannospalax galili
AACATCTAGCTCGACAAAGGGAGGTTCAATTGGGGGTTCATCCACCGCTGGAGTTCTACCCTATTATTTTGGCCTTAAAGGCATTCTTTCAGCCCGAGAGCCCTAAGCCCTCGGCGCCACCTCCTGACGAGCCTTCAGAAATCCTGGCATGGGAATCATGGGAAGGGTTTGAGGAAGAATGCAGAAATGCAACAGAAATGGAACCAAAAGCAGCCAAAGTAATAAGCAGCACCTTAGGCCTGCCCTGGCCAGCTTCAGGGCTTCCTGAAACCCATGAAAACCATCTCCATTTCCAGGATTCTGGCCCCACTCAGGAGGCTTCTGTGAGGCCACAGGTGGAAGCTATCCTATTAATGTAAACCCAGGAGGCACGTGCCCTGACCCCTGGTGTCCCTGAGAGGAGAACAATTTAAAGGAATTTAAAAAGGCAGTGGCTGAGGATGGCCCTGGATCACACTGGGTAGATACTCTCCTCCAAGGCTTGGCTCATCACCAGTGTACTACAAAGGATTGGCTGGACCTCGCCAAAGCAGTCCTTCCTAGCCCTATATATGTATATTAAATGGTGTGCCCTCTTTAAGGAGGAATGCAGGATACAGGCTGAGAGGAATGCAAGTGCCAATCCACTGGTCCCCATTACTTTTGGGATGTTGACTGGTTCAAGTGGCCGTTATGCCACAGGGGAGCAACAGTCGGGCATTCCAGCCCCATATACAGAACAGGTCAGGGTCATAGGATTAAATGCTTGGAGAAAATTGGACGAGGGGCCTACCGAATCCCACCTTGCAGGAATTAATCAAAAGCCTGGCGAGCCCCTCTACGAGTTCATAGACAGAGTGGAGAAGAGCTTAAAATGAAAATTACCCCCAGGCCCATTGAGGGAGCAATTCACTAAACTTTTGGTATGGGATGGAATGGATGCTGATCACAAGATAGCCTGTGCTGGCCTTAAGGACAGGTACATGGAACAATGGATAATTGCCTCCAAGGAGGTGGGAACCCAGAGGGGGCAAACCAAAGCCATGGCTGCTATCTTACAGATGCAAATAGAGGCTCTGACCCATGCCTTAACCCAGGCATTTAATTCACTTAATCTGGGTCAGCAGGTAACAATGGGGCCTAGAGGGATAGAAGGTCCATGTTTTGGCTGTGGCCAGACTGACCATCTTAAAAGAAATTGCCCTCAGCGAGAGAACTGGCCTAAGCCTGGAGGTGAGGTATGAAAAAGATTCCATCTATGCCCCATCCCTGGTGTCACAAAGGGGTCCATTGGCAAAAGGATTGTAAATCCAGATTTGATATCGAAGGAAAGCCTTTAAACTAAGTGGGGGGCAGCCTCCAGCCCCGTTGACAAAAGGAGGACTTCCCCATGATCGGCTACATTTACAATGCCCTCGGGGAGGGATCAGGAGAAAAGAAAAACCTATGGCGAATTGGACAGTTCCTATTATCCCTGGTGTAAGGCCCAAGATGGATCTTAAAATAGGTGGCAGGAGGTTTCACTGCCTAGTGGACAGGGGCTGATAGAATCATTCTTAGAAAGGAGGAGGTCCCATCATGATGGCACTTTCTGGGCCCTGAATCCTAGGTGTGGGAAGATACACCCCATCAGAGGAAACTCGAGAATGGCTCACCTGGCAGGATGCAGATGGAGCTAAAGGGGTGGTGCAACCCCTGGTGGTGGCAGGGTTATCCGCCAACCTCATAGGACAAGATATCTTGGGGGACGCACAGGCCTACATAACCACTGATCACAAGGCCTTTTGTGATGACCTTTTGGATCTTGAAGAGTCTGATAGGCTTCCTGAGTCAGCAACTCAAGGGTTGTCTCACCATATCAATTACAGGGGGCACCCAAAGAAAGAGGATCGGGTTCACCCCCAATTCTAAGGGCCACTGCCCCTGGTCCCCTGGGGTGCCAGTATGGTTGGAGCAGTGGCCATTACCTTAGACAAAGCTACAGGCTTTAAATGAAATTGTGCAGGAATAATTACAGTTGGGCCACATCTGGCCTTCTGTAAGTCCATGGAACACACCTGTCTTTGTTATTAAGAAAGCCTCTGGCAAATGGAGAATGTTGCAAGATTTGTGTAAAGTCAATGCTAGAATGACCCTAGTGGGTACACCCTTAAGGGGGCTGCCTTGGATCCCTGCTATTTCCTCAGATTTATTTCTTATAGACATTAAAGATTGCTTTTTCTCTATCCCTCTACAACCCCAGGATTGTGAAAAATTTGCTTTCTCTGTACCTTCCACCAACTTTAAAACGCCTGATGAGAGGTATGAATGGACTGTTTTACCCAAAGGTATGGCCAATAGCCCAGCATTCTGTCAAAGCTATGTGAAGACCCTTTTGGGGCCTGCTCACTTGCTGCCACATGCCACTGTGTACATTTATATGGATGATATAATCTTGGGAGCTCCAAGCCCCCAACAATTAGAAGAGTTATATAAGGTTACTCAGAAATGTCTACAGACAGGTAGACTCCATGTATCCACTGATAAAATACAGACTATTGCTCCCTTTAAAATTCTGGGAACCACACTGTCTTTGGAAGGAGTAAGTCCTTTAAAACCACAATTGGCTGTCAAGCCCACCGTAACCCTGACAGAACTACAAAAATTATTAGGAAAAATTAATTGGCTACGAGCGTGGATGCCTATTCCCACTGAGACTTTAAGACCACTGTTTCAGTTGCTAGTAGGGAAACAGCCTTCAGAACTAATTCACCTGGCTCCTCAACACCTAGACATCTTATATGAGGTCCAGGATGCCCTGGACCAAGCCCAACTTTCCCGGTACATGCCTAGTAAAGATCTTGAGTTATGGGTACTCTCTGGTGAGACCCTGATGACATCCATCCTTACACAGGACAGGAAGCTCCTTCAAGGGTGCATGCCTCTCTGGGAGGCATACCACAGGTTTATACACCCATGGATCAATTGGCTGACCTGATTGAGAAAGGACGTGATATAGCTCTGAGACATTATGGCATAGACCCTCCTAAAATTGTTATCCCTCCTAAAATTGTTATCCCTCCTAAAATTGTTATCCCTTATTGGCTTAGGGATTTTAAATGGCTCTGCAGAAATAATAACCAAGTGGCCATAGCCTTGGAAGGGTTCCTGGGAAATTTGGACTGTCATTATGCCCGAGTGCTATAGCCCCACCAGCAGCAGCACTCACTGAATCCCGGGGCCGAGAGAGCAGTTAGTAAAAGCCTATAATGTTTTCACTGATGGGGGCAGTTTGGACCTGCAGTGATAGTATATCCACGGGCAGTTGAGAAACCAAGATGTGTCCACACTTGTGATGGCTCAGCTCAATTCAAGGAACTCATGGCCATTGCTTTAGCATTAACAAAGTTAAATGATCCTATGAATTTGATTTCTGACGGTCTGTATGTAGTCAATCTTCTTCCAGAGCTATTAGGTTCTCATATCAGGTTGGATGGGAACACCATCACTCCCTTGATGATTCAGACTCTTACGCTCCTTAAAGAGAGAGACCACTATTTCCTTACAGCATCTTAGGGGGCACCAAGGATTGCCTGGGCTTTTATCCCAAGGCAATGCAGAGG
>NW_008352267.1:13639839-13644589 GCF_000622305.1 Nannospalax galili
ATCTCCGGTTGCCCACACTTGGCTAACCAAGTTAGGCAGAGATTAAGACTGTCACGGGCTGGCTTTACCCACGTGGCTGCCCTTAACCATGACACATTTTTAGCCAAAGATGGGTAAGATGTCCCATGACAAGTACTCCTAAGACAGGACATGCACATGGCCAGGTGCATGATCCAATGATGGGCAAGGCTTGATCAGAGGTGACACAACCTAAGACAGGAAAAAATGCATAAGATTAGAGGAAGGAGATAGCCATCTCTCCTCAGGGAGCTGCCTATGAGATGGGTAACCCAAGAAATAAAGTCAGTCCAGCCTTAAAATAAAAAATAAAAAGGGGGATATGTGGGGACCTAAAGGCATAGGTCCAAAAGGAAGTTACTAGGGGCAAGGCCTGGCTTGCTTTGAAAGTCTGAAGAATATTTCTGCACTGCTGAGGAGTGCATGATCAGCGTGTGACCATCCTTAAGATACACCCTCGGGGGGAGTTCTAGGTGCCTTTATAAGCATTGTAACACCTGCAATAAATGAGTCCCTGCTTGACTAGACTCCCCGTTGAGTCTGAGTGTCCCCGGGTAATGGGGGCAGCATGGGCTGGTGAATGGTGTGCTTACTCATCCCCAATCATCACCTCCCCGGGGGTCGCTGGTTCGAACCCCGGCATATGGTGTTCATTGTATCTGAAGCAAACTGACCATTAAAAATTCAGCTTTGAGTTCTGTAGTATGTATTTGGTTTTCCTTATTTCCAAGTTCTCAAACTTACTGGTCACTGCTCAGTCCTCCACTGATCTCAAACAATATTCTTAAGTAAAGACAAGTTGTCTATGGTGTGTGCATTGACTTCGCCTTTTATAACTGTACCAGTCAGGAGTTTTCTTCAAGCATCTTATCCCCCTCCTTCTTTTCAGCTTACTTATACTTCTTCCTTCCCCCATGCTCTACCTTAGATCTTCCCTGGCCCCTCCCCAGTCTCTATCATTCCCAGTGATACCAGACCTATGCAGTGCTCTCCCCCAAGGGCTTTCTGAGCATATATGATCTTACTTGAACTGTTTTACACTGACTTACAGTTGTCAGTGCACATGTCTACCTGCTGAAGAAACCGTGAACTCCTAAAGGTCAAGACTTTGCATATTTCTGCCACATGAACGAGTAATCAATAAACATTTGTTGAGCTATTTAGGCCACTATAGTTAAGAGTACATCCTCTAAAAGGTCAAAAATTATAGAATAATCAAGACATCTTGATTCAAACAATCTTGAAAGTATTTTACAGCTTTAAATCTTTTTAATGCAATCAACTGACCTATCTGAAGCATTTAGATGTGAAACCACTATACTCTGTCGTCCACCAAACACTAATTTGGTGAAAACACCTGTATAATGAGAATTTTTTTCTGGAATGTAATGATGTAAATGAGAATAAAAAGAATGGAGTTTGCTATTTTTAAATGAGGTCATATTTCCACTAATACTGTACTTATGATGATTTTGAGCCCTTACTTCCAACACAGAAAACAGGAGCGTTTTCCCATGTCTCAAGGTCTTTTCTTAAAACAGAGATTTCCTATTTTCCAGGCTCTTTCTTCTTCTCTTTTATCCCTATGTCTCTATATTTTTCTGTCTGTCTGCCTTGATGTGTCTTCTTCTATCTCAATCTCTCTAACTTTCTTTCTCCCTTTCTCCTGACTGTCTAGCTTTCCAGAAAGAGGCATAGAAAAGACTCATTTAATACGAAGAAAAGAAATATTTTTTGGAGGAAACATAACTTGTAAAGATCCAGCAGTGTATACACCAAAGGCAACTTTATGTTGCCATCCAGAGCACTTTAGCTCTTTGTAGACATTGGCCTCAAATTATTTCCATTTCAGAAGAAGGTTTTGGCTTCACATTTGAAAACTGAAAGGGCACTTTGGTTGATTTTCCCAGAACACAAAGAATAGTCCTCCCTTAAACCAATATTCAGTAACTATGCAATATTGCTTTTCAAATGTCAATTTTCTCATCTACCTCATTTAAAAATTAAAATATCTTTAGGGATAAGTGTTAACAATGGCACCAAATTTCATAAGTGAAGGTGTAATATGCACATTCCCAGGAGACATCATTCTGTTCCATGTTAGTACTCCCTGGACCATCAGTAGGAAACAGTGATGGAAGAATGGAAACTAAACCCTTGGTTATTTTGGTAGAAACTTTGGTGGAATTACATATTTTCTTTTCTTCTTCTTCTTCTTCTTCTTCTTCTTCTTCTTCTTCTTCTTCTTCTTCTTCTTCTTCTTCCTCTTTTTTTTTTTTTTTTGTTTTAAAGGACGGTCTTATTTAGCCCAGACTGGCTTCAAACTCTCTTTGTAACCAAGGTTGGCCTTGAACTCTAATCATCCTGTCTTGGCTTTCTAAGCACACTTATAGGTGTGTGCTTCTATGCCTAGCTCAAAACTTAACAAATGTCTTTGTTTCTTGTCAGGGGGAAGAAGTTCCATCCATGTGAAAAAAATAAAACATCAAGCTGCTGTGGACACGTGCACTACAAAAACAAACGGAGAACAAGAAGTTGTAAGACAGGTTCACTGTCAATGTCAAGACCCCAGAGTGCCTTCTGCCTGGAGAGGTAGCTTCTAAGAGTGACTCTTAGATTTCTCCAAATAAATAGCCTTCTCCTCTCCAAATCTCTACATACAGTTGAGAATCAAAGTCAATACTCTGAGGGGACTTGTGATCTGAATACCACCATTTTCAGGTAATAAATAATTCCTTATTTAGATCAGAAATATAATACAACAAAAAGGTTAGAACTGCAGAGCTCTATAATCTGGCACAAAGGAAAACCTCATTCTTCAAATTGTTGCTCACCCTTCTTTTAGATGAAACTTGAAAGATTTTGTTTGCAAAAATCTGTTGAGAGGTTGCAAGGTCACCTCTAGCTACAAAGCTCCTCAGGGTTTTCAAAGTCTCAACTGTTCCCTGAAGGTGCCCTTTCCCTGGGCAGTGTTCAAAGCTGCCTGAGAAGATTCTTCAATATTTTCTTCTCCTACAGTCAAACAAGCCTCATTGTTTAGAAGAAATAGATTAGACAAGTGTCTTTGAACTGCATTTTGAATGGCCTATGAAGTCAAATGGCTTTATCCAGACACATGCAAGCAATTTATGTGAAAGGATTTTAAAATGTTTTCTACCATGATGGAAAAGATGTGACTGAAGGAGACGTGTATTACAGAAGTTTAAAAGCAAACATGACTTGCTCACAGAGCTGAGTGTAAAGCTTAATCCTGTCTTTTCTACATATAGCTTGATTCTGAGACTCAAGTCAACTTTCTTTTTTGTTGTTCTGTTTTGATTTATTCCTGTTTTCTTGAGGCGGGGTCTCCCTGCAGCCCCAGCTGTCCTGGAAATCACTATATAGAGACTCGGCTCACAGACCTCTGCCTGCCTCTGCCTCTAAGTGCTAGGATTTTCCTGACTCCCAACTCTCTTTTTGAAAAGAGGCTGTTTAATTCATGGTAGCACTTACACAGAACTATGGCAGCAGAAATAAGATATATCTTTCTTTTATCAACCCTCGGGTAGTATAGGACCAAGTTTTAATTTAAGAAGCAAGTCCTCAGAATGCACCATTATTTTATACGCAGTCACTATTTACTAACTAATTAATTACTAATTTGATAGTAGTGTATTTTTGGCTTGACTCTTTGGATCTTGCTTTAGATTTCTGCCAATTTGTTTGTGAGCTGGTTTCCACAAGGTTCAGTCAGAATGATGATTAAGTGAATCGCCATGGATACTATTGGCAATTGTAAACTCTGGAAGAGGTCATTTTGCCATTCTGAGAAACTTGGTTCTAGTTTTGAATAACTGTTCCAACGTTCTCCATTGTTGTGACCAGATCTCACTCCATTTACATTGTGGGCAGTGTGTATGAACACATATCTGGGCAAGCAGGCACAGACACATTACAAACACACATGAGCATGCACACACACAGAGACACACATTTGTTCTCTACATTTGCTGGGAAGATCAGGGACTGTTTTGAGTCACACATCATCTGTTTCAGATGTCATCTTCTGGTAAGGAACGCAAAGGCTGACGTATGTAAAGCAATGTGTTATCCCAGGAACAGAACTAATATCAGAACCCAGGTCTCCTGACTGCCAGCAAAGTTCTACTTTTTTTCTCACATTTCTCATTCAAACCCAATATCACATAAAAGGCAAATAAAAGCAAAAATGGATTTCTGTTTTATTTTCTGGATAAGTTTACAATGGAAGTTATAATTCTACTTACATTTCTCACCTGTCCATGTTCAAAATAGAGGTAATCAAAGTATCTATAGGTTGCACAGCTTGAGAACAAACCAACCTGAATGAATGTTTCTGGGGTCAGGAGGGAATGTGGGCAACCTCTCAACTGGCAAGTACTCTTTTAAAAAATATATGTATTTAGATAAGATTGGGGTCTGCTGTTCATTTTTCTGGTTCTATGCTGGGTTACTGTCTGGGAGTCTTTTGGGCCACCCTGGCCAATAACTCAAAAGAAGGTATCTCCTGTCTGGCATTGTTTCTTTTTATGTAGACTTTAGCTATATATATGGACACTTAAAAAATTATATTGGCCCCATGAATCTTTGGTTATACTTTCCTTTTGGGTGTTTAAGCCCCAAAAGACTCCCAGACAGTAACCCAGCATAGAACCAGAAAAATGAACAGCAGACCCCAATCTTATCTAAATACATATATTTTTTAAAAGAGTAC
>NW_008352267.1:13644893-13648822 GCF_000622305.1 Nannospalax galili
AGGAGATCTTGTTTAAAGGGTAAGAACTCATTCAAGTTTATGTCTTACAGGGTTTATACTGAGTTCAATATTGTATGACTATATTAATTCAACTGTGAACCTAAAAATTTACAGCCCCCTTGAAAGAGATGTATCCTTTCTCTGGAATGTGTCACTGAATATGTTAAAGCTGTGATGAAATGCTTCTTCTAATTACGTGGTTATTAAATTTTTAAAAAATTAAAAAATAAAAATTCATCAAAACATAAAATTTTGCTCCTTATTAATTAGTAGATGTGAAGGACATTACCACTGAAATCTACCTGATGACTTTATATCCATGCTCAGGTGCCAAGGATCCGACTGTAACTGACTGTGACTAGTCATAATCAGATACATAGAGACTAGAAATGCATGTGCAAACATCTAAGTGTTAGTAGCATTAAAAATGAGTTTTTCTGTATGAAACAGTATATTTTTTAAAAGGAAATGGAGATCTTTTTTAAAGGTTAAAACCTCATTCAATTCTTTGTCTTACAGGGTTTATACTGAGTTCAACATTGTATAACTATATTAATTCAACTGTGAACCTAAAAATTTACACCCAGTTTTGAAAGAGATGTATCCTTGCTTAATGCTGTTGTAATGAAATGCTTCTTCTAATTATGTGGTTATTAAATAATTTAAAAAATAAATAAAATCTTTTTTAAAAAAGGTAGTGTTCTCAGTATGCCTTCTCTCCACAGTTTTCCTGCCCTGCCTCTATGGAGTTAGGTCCTGATGTAAGTATATTTTTTTTTGTCCCTAAAGACAAGGCAAAAGTAACAATCATAACCACCAGGCTGGCCTTGAACTCACAAAGATCCACCTGCCTCTGCCTCCCTAGGGCTGGGATTAAAGGTATGTGTCACCACACCTGGCCACACGGCACTCTTGAAGTCACAGTAGCTATGATTACCAACACAAGATCTGCACAAGACTGGCTCACTAATAGCTTGTCATGGAGCTGGGAGGTAGTCACAAGCTCCCACTCCTCCCTGAGGATTTACACCTAGTTAGTGGAGGCTGGGGGAGGAAGAGACATTTCTTCAGTGGTGTAGCCATTGATAAGTGCCCATGCTCCAATAAACAACCCCTCACCAATGCTTCTGTAAGCTACTCACTAGCTTAAAAAAAAGACAAAATATATGCATATATTTATATTTTTTAAAGTTATGTGTGTGTATGTGTATGTGTGTGTATGTGTGTGTGTGTGTATGTGTATGTGTGCGTGCACGTGTGCACATGAGTGCAGGTGCCCACAAAAACCAGAGGTTTTAAATCCTTCAGGAACTGGAGTTACAACCAGTTGTGAGTCCCTTGGACTGGTTTCTGGGAATTGAACTCAGCTTCTGTGGGAGAGCAGAACAAGCTCTTAACTACTGAACCATCTCTCTAGCCCCAGTGTCCAGGTACTCTTATTCCTTACCTCCTGCCATATTTTGCTTTATATTCTTGCCTGGAGTTCCTGCAAATCTCTAGAGACCTACACTGAGCATGTAGCTATTCAGACAAAGGCTCTGAAATCCTGTCTAGCTCTCCCAAGAACCTCCTTCCTATGACATGGAAGCTGCCCAGTCATTACTCCGTGCCTGAAGTAAGTGTTAGGAATCTTATACTAAACTGATCATCAGAACTACAGCCTTGCTACACATACATACACACACACACACACACACACACACACTTCGAGGACTTTGCTGAAGATTGAATACTGTCCTCCATCTGTCGAGTTGAACTGCATCTTTCCCATCTTCAGAGAGGTGGCAAATCCACTTTTGGGTTCAAGTCTTGAGCTACTTTTTGCCAACTTGTGGACCTGCCCCACTCCATGGCTCCCAATTCCCTGTTCTCTACTCTGTAATCCCCTTAAGCCTATCACACAAAATCTTACCTTCTATTAAATCTAGTCTGCCTAAGCTCTAACAGTCTGTCTGTGTCCAAAGACTCCATGAGCTTTTATTCACGTTTCTGTGCGTGTATGTGTGTGTGTGTGGGGTGGTGAATGGTGCTTGTATTTAACTTTTAGCATTGCTCACTGTTCATTCAGTGTTTACAAATTGACAAGAAATAACTTAAAAATATTATTTCTGTGCTGAATACCCATTATTAGTAGACTGAGCAAAGATTGGATTATAATATATTTATTTCATGGACTGCTACTTGTACATATCTGTAAATAAGTGAATTACAATTACCTTTTACAATGCAGGTCAATTTTCCAAACATGATTTTGAGCAGAAGAAACCATCCTTGAATGATTTCTCTCTTCCGGTCTTATTTATATAGAGCTCAAAAGTCACCTGTACCTGGATAGCTACAAGCTCAGTGTAGGTCTCAAGGTAGTCACAGCAACCTTGTCCTCACAGATGTTCTACAGACTGTAGGCATAAGAGCTGATGTGGGAAGAGGGCTACTGGCCACTTCTTCCTTTGAAGCAGGTGAAAGAGGAAAAGAACATAAGGTCTGACAGACAAATGAAACGTACCCATTAGAAGTTAGTAAATACAGTCCTCTGAGGAAAACAGCTGCCATCTTTAGCACATCAGCTATGCCTAGGAGACCATCCTTAGCAGGCCTGTTGACAGTGGATGTTTCCTCAGAGAAGTAAGAGGTGGGAGGGCTAGGGACCCTCACCCGAGAGTCCAGCTGTTCCTCTGAGTTGTCCGTATGTAATTAAGCCCTAATTGCAAATGGCCTCAGGATCTCTAGAGGTTCGATAGTATAAGGCTGGGGAAAGTTTTTTTTTAATAAATAAATAATTTATTGAGAATTTCACACATGCATATAAGGTGTTTCGATCAAATGCATGCCCACTCCCTCCCCTCCAACTCCTCCCATATCTCCCCATCACTTTTTCTGATAACTTCATGTACTCTTTCTTCTTCTTTGATTTATTTATTTATTTTAATGGGGCTTTTGGCTACACTAACATCCCCCCCGCTGAAGAGGTAACCCTAAAATCCTTTAAGGATTAGATACAAACTCCCAAATACTTTCAACATTATTGGCGTTTGGAACAGAGCATGTTGCTAAGAGGCACAAGGACATTTTGACTTTTAGCCAAGAAACTGGCTACTTTTCTAACTGCCTAGCCAATTCCTACTTCCTATTCTTATCACACCATCCTCTAAGAGGTTACCCAAATGGCTGATAGGGAATCAGGACACAGACCTCTCTGGCTTCTTCCATGCTGAACAGGGATGCAGGGTGAGGCAATTGGGGTACCCCTTCAGTGGTTCTATCTAAAAGACTTCAAAATTGCATAACTTAACTGTAGGGAGAAAAGAAAGTCCTTGACTCATGCCTAGGAGTTATGAAGGATAAGTAAAGGCAAGAGTAGTTAGCATTACAAGTTCTAGACAAGGAACCAGAAAAAAGTCAGAACAGGGCAAATGTTCAAATATCAGAGTCCATTGGGATATCTTGATAAGAGCTTCCAAAAGCATCCCTCTAATGCGTTCCTCCTTATTTTTCTTTTGTCTTCCAAGGATGGACTCTAGAATGATGGATTCAGGATTTGCTTTCAGGTATTTTGACAGCTGTTGGAGTGGTTAGAATCAGGATCAGTGCCCTCTCAAAGGCTTCTAGATAGGGGGAGAAAACAAATTTTTTCATCATTTTAGAACAAGAGCTGGTTGTCTCCCTTAACTACAGGTGGGCATGACAGCATTGAAGAGCAAGATTAGAAGTCTTCCATCTGAGTAGCACTTTCTGGTTAGGAACAAAACCATCAATGAGAAATAATTGTCTAAATAACTTTTTATATAGACTTAAGCCTAGTGTCTGGGAAGTGTAATGTCTTGGACTCTTAAAGAAATATACCAATGACTTTACTCTTTGGTTATACTTTCCTTTTGGGTGTTTAAGACCATACAGTTGGCCCAAATAAATCAATTTATTTTTATACT
>NW_008352267.1:13648973-13649361 GCF_000622305.1 Nannospalax galili
TCCTCTGAGTTGACCCTCCTCTTTGTAGACTGGACACTGGTTCAAGTCCATCTCGTGGGGTCTCCATGTCCTCCCTGAACAAGAGGACAGGTTACTCACCACAGTTACAGGACGTTTTGAGAGCTGTTCCATAGGCCCCTGGAACATAGTCAACCTTGGAGGGCAAGGGGCAAAAACCATCCTTTAAGTCCCTCTGACCACATTAGCATAGGCCTCAAACTATGGCTGTTAAACATCCAATAAGGTTAGTTCCACCAGTCTGGTATTTTGAATTATTATGTGCTATGCAGATAAAGCTTTGGTAAAAAACAAAATATTCTCAGATAAACCTTGACTAGATATATATTTTGTTCCTTAAACTAGATGACTAAACTACGACCATAGGAAT
>NW_008352267.1:13649517-13651433 GCF_000622305.1 Nannospalax galili
TCTCATTTTCTTTTTTTTCTTTTAATAATTATAGACATATAGCATTAACAAGTAAATTTACCATCTGTTGTGAGACTTCTTTTCCTGGGGATGCTAAGGCTCTAGTGTCAAGCCAAAGTTTGATTAAAGTTTTACTGGGGAACCAATGAATTTACTGAACTTACTTACTGAGATAACTGAAGGGTTGCTGAGGTGTATGTATGACCTGGGGATATGCACACTGGAAAGTCTTTACACCGCCTGGGTCATGACTTCTCTTCCTAGCCTTCCCCAGATTTTACACTTTAGCCCGCCCCAAATCCAGAAGGCATGTGTGCTTAGGGTCAAATTACATACAGTTGGCTGGGAAGGGTGGCTGGATACTCAGGTGAGGGTCCAGTGACCCTGCTTTGCACTCCTTTAATGAATGAGCACAACCATCAACAAGCCCAATTGTGACTATGTTTAGTGATCAGGCTCAGCTGAAGTTGTGACGATGGTAGTTATTTTGTGCAGAAAGGACTGCTGTATAGCATTATCTTATTAAAAGGACCTTGAATTTAAAAGGATTTGCTGCTGGGAGCCACATATGAGGAAAAACATACATCATTTGTTTTTCTGAGTCTGTTACTTCACTTAGTATAACAGTTTCTAGATCTATCCATTTATCATTATTTCATCTTTACTGCTGAATAGAACTCCATTGTGTGTAAATATACCACATTTTTGTTAACCACTCCTCAGTTGAGGGAAACTTAGGTTGCTTCCATCTCTTAGCTATTACAGAAAGAGCAGCAACAAACCTGGTTGTATAAGTGTCTCTACAGTAGGATGAGAACTTTGGGCATATGCCAAGGAGTGGTATAACCGGGTCATATCGTAGGTTCATTTTTAGTTTTTGAAGAGTTCTCCACACTGTTTTCCATAGAGGCTGGATGAGTTTGCAATCCCACCAGCAGTAAATGAGCAATCCCCTTTCTCCACATTCTCACCAGCATTTGATATCATTTGTTCTTGTGATCCTAGCCAGTCTGATTGGGGTAAGATGAAACCTTAGGGTGATTTTAATTTGCATTTGCCTAATTACTAACAATATTGAACACTTTTTGAGATGTTTCTTGGCCATCTTTATTTCTTCCTTTGAGAACTCTCTGTTTAGAACTTTAGCCCGTCTTTTAATTGGTCATTTGGTTTCTTGATTCTTTGTTTTTTGAGTTCTTTATGTATTCTGGAAGTTAAACCTCTGTCAGATGTGTCACTAGTAAATATTTTTTCCCATTCTGTGCATTTTCTCTTCAATTTTTGGATTGTTTCTTTTGCTGTACAGAAGCTTTTTAGTTTAATGAGGTCCCACTTGTTGATTGCTGGCCTTAATTCCTGAGCAGCTTCTGTCCGATTTAGACAATCCTCTCCTACACCTATATCCTGTAAGTTACTGCCAATATTTTTTTCTAACAGTTTCATGGTTTCCAGTTTCACATTGAAGTCTTTGATCCATTTGGAGTTGACTTTTGTGCAAGGCAAAAGATAAAGATCTAGTTTCATTCTTCTACAGGTGGAGATCCAGTTTGGCCTGCACCATTTGTTGAAGATGTTGTCTTTCCTCCATTGTGTGTTCTTGGCACCTTTTTCAACTAACAGGTGGCTGAAATTGCATGTACTCAGATTTGGATCTTCAATGATGTTCCATTGATCTATGTGTCTGTTTTTGTGCCAATACCATGACAATATCTGTGTAATATAGTTTGAGATCTGGTATGGCACCCCCCCCACCCCCGCATTGCTTTTTGTGCTCAGGATTACTTTGACTATCCAGGATCCTTTATGATTCCAGACAAATTTTAGGATTTTTTTTTTTCTATTTCTGTTAAGAATGTCTTGGGGATTTTGATTGAGAGTGCACTGAATCTAAAATTGCTTTTGGTAGGATGGCTATT